>NC_051176.1:113774252-113981752 GCF_013339695.2 Rhipicephalus sanguineus | reverse complement strand
GCCGCTGCTGCGGGTTTGTCAAGCGGCTGATCGCAAAACAAAGCTTGCTGAACCATGACACCTGGCTGCGCATTTGTTGGTGTGGAGCTTCTGATTTGTGATTATGTCACGTATAAGTATTTCTAGCAATTTATATCCGAGTTTCAGCACATAACGAACGACGCGGACGCTAGGCTGGCATGGTCACATTTGACGCACTATAACTTGTTAGCAACCAAAATAATGCAACGTTTTTTTCTGCAGAATGGTAGACGACGCCCTTGACTTCAATCAGAGGGATTTAAAAAAAATTAAGAATGGCCGTTTTGAGAAAATCATTTTCAAAGTTCGGCGTTTTTTGGTAAGTCACTTACATTTCAGCCCACTTATCGAGTAAAACGCAACGCGATAAAACGACGCAAATTATTTTACAAGAAAGCGAAAGTATCAAAGTTAACATGTACCGATTTTTATCATCCTCACTTTAACTTGCTTGCAGCAATAAATTCCTGAAATACAGGTATTTTGTGCAATTTGCCAAGTTTGTGATTTTTTTCGTCAAAAATGCTTCGACAAGCAAGGGACATAATAGACTCATAAGATTGTATTTCACTTATTCTTTAAGGGGAATAAATATTTTGACGAAGATGTGCACCGTTTTTTCCCTAGGTGCGCTCAAAATTCCGAAATCGCGAAATTGGCGGAAAAGCGTTTTTTGCGGCCAAAATCTGTATATTTTTTTTTCAGGCGAACAAAATTTTTTTTCGCAAAACTAACTGCGAAACCATTGTTCTGGGTGTAATGCCTAGGCCTACAGTAAATTTCATCAATATCGGGAATGGTGACCGGGACCTCGTGTTCGATCTTATCTGGAGACACCCTGCTATAGCTGCCCGACATCAATGTACATTGTGCGAGCTCTCTTATATCAATGTATAGTAAACATTATATAAGGGCACGGTTTACTTTCGTGTTATTCCGATTCCTATGACGGAGGGATCAACCATGTTTTTCTGTAGCGGCGGGAATCTTAAGGTAGTTAAGGACATCATTTAGGACAGTAATTAAGAAAGTTACATTAATTACCTTTTTAATTAGTGGAGTTAGGTGATTGTGTAAAATGGGAGAATTGAAGCTCTTCATGCGAGGAACCCATCCGAGCTTTGAGATTTCGAAAAAGCGTCCTCTAGTAATTGTTGTGGCGTAATGAAATTCAACGAAATGCAACGGCTTTCAAGAGCGAAAGCCATCGAATTCGGTTGAATTTCATTACTTCGTAATTATTACTAGATGCCGCTTTTTCGCAATCTCAATGTTGGGATGGGTTTCTGGCACGAAGAACTTCAATTCCCTAATTTGACACAGTTACCTAACTCCACTAATTAAAAAGTTAATTAATTTAATTTTCTTAATTACTGCCTTAAGTCATGTCTATAACCATCTTAAGATGCCTAGTGCTACAGAAAAAAGTCATTCACTCCTTTTGGACGTTTCAGAAGAATATGACAGTTGCGTTCTTCCATGTTTCTGTTTAGGTTTCGCCATTGAATTTGGTTGAAATTCATTACTTCGTAATTATTACTAGATGCCACTTTTTTGAAATCTCAAAGTTGGGTTGGGTTTCTGGCATGAAGAACTTCAATTCTCCTATTTGACACAACCACCTAACTCCACTAATTAAAAATGTAATTAATTTAAGTTTTTTTAATTACAGTCCCAAATAATTTCTTTAACCATCTTAAAGTCCCTGCCACTACAGAAAAACCAATTCTGAAGGCAGCAATCAAATATCGCATTTTCCTGATTTTTTAGAAGGTTGGACACATTTCTTGAAACACCCTGTGTGTGTGTGTGTGTATATATATATATATATATATATATATATATATATATTATATATATATATATATATATATATATATATATATATATATATATAGATATATATATATATATATATATATATAGGGTGTTTTTTTAGACAATACAGATTTATTTTTAAGATCCTAAGACAGTAAGGCTCCTGTCGTTTTCGCACACGAACTCCACGTCGAGGCGGAACTAGAGCACTGCACGGGCTCGGACCTACCCGAAAACCCGGGCCGGGCCGGGTAAAGTAGTTTTCACGGCGGGCCCGGGCCGGGCTCTGGTTTGAAGCTCCGGGCTTAGGGCAGGGCCCGGGTTTGAGTTGGCGGGCTCGGGTCGGGCCGGGCTTGGACTTTGCTTAGTTCTTAAAGGGACTCTAAAGAGATGCAATGAATCGGTTAAGACTGATAAAGTGAGAACACGAATGTAGCTGGTTTAACCATGATAAGGAGAAAATCAAGGGCAAAGTTTCCTTTTTAAATTTCGCGCCGAAATCTCCGTGCGTGACGTCACGGATTTCAAACTGTATTTGTCGTATTCTGGGGGCATTGGGTCAACGAAACTTCTTGAAAGTTTGTATGTTAAGTTTATGGCCCTCTGAGAGGTCAATGTTTTTAATTTTTACCAATTAGGAACTGCGTAGATCCCAGTAGACGCCGTCAAAATCTATGACGTCAGGAACTCTGTTGCGCGATAATCAAGATGGCGTCGGTACCCGCACTTTCTTTTTGCGCGTTTTCTCGCTTACGAAGACACATGTCGCAGCGAGCGTAGTCATTACGGTATTTTAAGAGTAATTTACTGAAAATATAAAATTTTCTTATTTTTATTTGGTGTACCTTCAAGTGTGTTCCTCATGCGTTGCGCGTACACATACGCTTCAGATTTTATCTTGATAAAACGATTATTTTTTCCTTTTTTATGTGGGGCAACCTTTTATGTGGGGCAAGGCCCTTAGCCAGAAAGGGCCCTAGCCCCCCCCCCCCTCCCGGAATTTCGGTGAAGTAGATGTTTTTACCAAAAATAAATGATGAAAATAGGTGTTTTTCTCAAATTGTCAAGGTTTTCAGCAAGTGCCCTCCCCCCCCCCCCTCCCCCTCCAAAAAAATTCCTGGCTACGGGCCTGGTTGTACCAGATGTCAGATAACGTTGCCATTTGAAGGACCTTTATAATGTATCATATATGGGTCATTCCACGCCAAACGTCCCAGACATTGCGCTCGACCTTCTCCAATTGTATTGTAAAAAATTGTGGACGTTCATATCAGTGCACTATTTGCCCTCGGAAAGTATTTTCTGGAAAAGAAAATTTCTTGTCTGTTACAGTGATTTGAATTTTGCCGTAGTGGGTGAAACATAGGTTGCGAAAAAATACTCTAAAAAATGCAATACTTTACGAAACGCCTTGAATATCTGCTGTTTACTTGAAAAGGAATGGCACTATCTTATTATCACCCATTGACGACCACTACTTTGTCTCACGATGTGCTTTGTGGTGAAGCAATGCTGCAATTCTGCGCCCATTTTGATCATTTTTTTTTTAATTCTACGAATATTACAGACAAAATAGGACTATATCACATGGCTGGATAGTTGGCAGTAAGCGTGTCAAAAAAGTATTGAAGTCGATGACCGAGTAGTTTCGAAGTGGAAGGGGCGCAAACATTGAAAAATGTGTGAAATGCTCCACCTTCAAGCACATGTAGAGTGGTGATGCAGTCCAAGTAAAAATGCACGCTTGGCCTCGTTGGGAAGAGTAAATAAAGGAGATTTATTTGTGAAAGTTTCATCGGAGTGTTTTTTTGTTTTTGGCGAGAAACAAAAATTTATGTTGAGCGTTCGCGGCGTGCCTGGGCGCGGGCCCGTAAGTCCGCTTCACTGCGCCGCCACTGTTCCTTGGGGCAACGGAAGTATGCAGCGCCCACGCGGGTGGCACGATCGTGTGCTGCTGTGAGTTTTCACGTTGCTGAAAACTTACAAACAGTGTATATGGCTGGCAGAATGTTTCGGAAGGGCACTAAAGGCTGCCGGTTAGTAGTCGGAGCAGAGCACGATTTCATTGCCACGTCACTGCATGCACACGTACGGCAGGCGCAGAGCTTGGGTTGTGTTTTCGATCTCTGCGGAGGTTGCAGTTCTTACTTCCGTTGCCGACGTATGGTCTTCGCCACTTGAAATGCCTGTGTTGCTGAGTAGGTGGTGAGCCCGGCATTAAGAGTGGTCAGTGACGATAGCACGAAAAGGTGAAACGTGCGCGTACCTTTGAGGGAGATTGTAGACTCAAACCTTGCTGAGAGCTCAACTTTCTGCCACGCTGCATGCGATGCTTTCACCTTAGTAATCGCCTTGCGATTGCTAAGCGAAGGCGATAAACATTTAAAAGGACGAAGCCGCCTTATTCGTCCTTTTGTATATTTATCGCTTTCGGTTTCCGTTGTACAGGCTCTCCGTCTAAAATATGACACGATAGCAGTATACTCACCATTCACAATGTTTATCTTACGCGCTGCCAAGGGATGCGGCCGAAAGACGAACCTTCGAGTGCCGCGTGCTCGCTCGGCGACGCGATCACCGGAGCAAAGTTCACCTCTGCCGAAGATCCGAGCGTAAGAATACATAGCACCATTCGGCTCCGAGGCACGAATGGCGCGAGTCACGTTCAAGCGAGCTGCCCATAAAAAAGAATTATAAGTGTATTCCCGGTGCCTGTTAGCCACTTTTATTATATAATAATATATTTTAACCGAACCATCACTCGTTTTCCCTGACACTTCGTCGACGGCACTGCGGAAAGCCGAAGAATGCGTGTCGAAACGTGAAAACTTACAGCAGCACACGATCGTGCCACCCGCGTGGGCGCTGCATACTTCCGTTGCCCCAAGGAACAGTTGCGGCGCAGTGAAGCGGACTTACGGGCCCGCGCCCAGGCACGCCGCGAACGCTCAACATAAATTTTTGTTTCTCGCCAAAAACAAAAAAGTACTCCGATGAAACTTTCACAAATAAATCTCCTTTGTTTACTCTTCCCAACGAGACCAAGCGTGCATTTTTACTTAGATTGCGTCACCACTCTACATGTGCCTGAAGGTGGAGCATTTCACACATTTTTCAATGTTTGCGCCCCTTCCACTTCGAAACTACTCGGTCATCGACTTCAATACTTTTTTGACACGCTTACTGCCAACTATCCAGCCATGTGATATAGTCCTATTTTGTCTGTAATATTCGTAGAATTTTTAAAAAATAATCAAAATGGGCGCAGAATTGCAGCATTGCTTCACCACAAAGCACATCGTGAGACAAAGTAGTGGTCGTCAATGGGTGATAATAAGATAGTGCCATTCCTTTTCAAGTAAACAGCAGATATTTAAGGCGTTCCGTAAAGTATTGCATTTTTTAGAGTATTTTTTCGCAACCTATGTTTCACCCACTACTGCAAAATTCAAATCACTGTAACAGACAAGAAATTTTTTTTCCAGAAAATACTTTCCGAGGGCAAATAGTGCACTGATATGAACGTCCACAATTTTTTACAATACAATTGGAGAGGGTCGAGCGCAATGTCTGGGACGTTTGGCGTGGAATGAATGATATGGGTCATTTCTGAAGGGCATATTTGGCAGCAAGTTTCCATCAACATATCGATACCATCTCCAAAATGACTAAACTCTGGACGCCAATTCTGCAATATAGTGTTTTGCTTCACGGTTATCTATCAACACATGGTGGCTGCAGGGGGTGCCTCACGAAAAAAAAAAATGCTTTATACCTGTCATGACTGTGTAGCTCATAAACGTACTTATAAATAAATAAAAAAAAGTGAGACGAAGACAGTCATGTGCGGGCCGCAGGCCGCTAGCAAGAGGTCCGTGGGCCGCGTGTTTGAGACCCCTGCACTATATAGTGCGAGAGCTACATGATAGGGCCACAGCAGCGTTGGAATTTGCAGGAACAGCACAAGTCCAATAAACATGGATATTCATGTATAAAGTCAAAGTATATTAGCTTGACGAAGTATCTGCCTTAAAGTAAGAATCACAAATTTCATGCCGGGTTATGTCCCCTTACCTCGAATCATATATGCATCCAGTGAGCAAGCGTGGAGAAGCTTATTCGCACATTTATTACCAAACTGGAATGAACCCCGAAAATAGATCGCAGTCACTTCGTCCACCTACTGCCAGTCCTAACAGTGCCCACCAGCGTAAGCCACCTTCTACCGGTACAACATCGTTAGGAAGGCATACACCATTATATTATGAAAAACAAACAAAGAAAAAAACAGAGTCCTGTGCAAACCGCGCATAACAAACACTGCTGAAAAGTGCAAGGAGAAGCTCTCAGAGGCATTTATAGATTATAGTGAAGAGCGACGCAACGTTCGGGAACGAGAGAAATGAAGGGATCAGCTTGACAGCTATTGTCATTCTGCAGAGGTCCAAAAAGACCTAAATTTGCTCCAGTGGTCGAAGTTAAAAACGACGACTGCCGACGCCTTCACATTTCGCAATGCAGATGTGCGCCCCTGGGATAGCGCAAGCAGGAAACTTTAGCGCGCAGGACATGTGATGCAACGGCGCATGGTGTGCTTATAGCGGAATCATTTTATAATTTGATTTTTGTTGTACAATAACCATGCGAGCAAATAAACTATAAACTATGCCACAAAAACTTATAGACTGTATATAATAGCAGTGGTGTGATATATGAAAAGAATGATATGACAAATATTTTCTTTTTTACCATTCCGCTTCTTATATTTATTTCCAAAGTGCACGCGGTGCGCGCGGTTCCTTATAATTTTTATCTAGGTTAGTGTAATTACAACAAATTTAATAAATCTGGCTTTTTCCCTCTATTTCTTTTGATGTGGAAAGGTGCTACTATGATGAAGATATGTGTGCTAACATATCCAGAAGGGTGCACAATTGCCTTTGTCTTTCAGCACGCTTTAAAGGGACACTATAGAGAAAACAATTTTAGTATTATTAGTATATTACTTTTTCACAATTCCAAAATCCCCACGCCGGCCGCCGCGAGAAGACTCATGGGAAGCGAGAAAACGCGCGAAAAGAAATTACGGCTGGCAACGCCACCTTGAAATTCCCGCATCAAACGCTTCATAGATTTTGACACCGTCTGCTAGGCCCTACGCAGTTCATAATCGGTAAAAATGAAGTGCATTGTTTTCCGAAGGGGGGCCATAGACTTAACATACGAAGCTTCAGGAAATTTCGACAAGCCAAAGTCGCTGAAATACGAAAAATACGCTTTAAAATCCGTGTTGTCGCGCCTGGAGATATTGGCGCGAAATTTAAAAATGAACCCTTGACCTCAATTTTATCCTTCATTAATGCATCTGTATTGGTGAAATTAATGACATTAGATTTCTCAGAGTACAATTTATCAATCTAAGCTGATTCATTGTTTCACTTTCGTGTCCATTAAAATTTCAGTTGAGAGCGCTATAATCGCAAAATGAAGAGAACGTTATGTTGTCTGTCCCATCTGTTTCTATTGCGCTCCTTATCGAAACCGGACTCATCCTGCAAATCACTCTTCTTCCAACAATATCTGCTGCAAAATGCTCATGGTGATCCCGATTGCATTCCTAGAAAATTAGGTACAGTATACCACTGCCGAACGAACGTTCATCGTACTCAGTACGTCCGCTCAACTGTTTCCACGGCGAGCCAGCCCATTTTTACTAGAAAGTACCGTAGGTTAAAGTATACTTGCTAGCGAAGCATGTGCCAAGCATGCGTAGACGTTTGCCACTTAAAACGCCTTGTGGTCAATTCTATGCTCGGGCAACACCACCTCGACTTGTGGCTCGGGGCCCGATCTGTGGTCGGGCCGGGCCGGGCCGGGTAGGTGATATTTTTTTCTCGGGTTCGGGCCGGGCCCGGGTCTCGCTTTGAGTTGCCGGGCCGGGCTCGGGCGGGTAAATTTGAATGAATCCCGGGCCCGGGCCGGGCCGGGGCCGGGAATCCCGGCCCGTGCAGTGCTCTAGGCGGAACTACTTTGTCGCAGCTGAAATGACACTGTTGCTACTAATTAACATAACCTTGTTAATTAACTTTTTCAATTACTGACTTTAGTGCAGTTGTTCATATTAGAAAATTGTAGCGCATGACAACTTATAGTACACCCATTTTCGAGAAATCACAAAAGTTGCACGTAATTCGAGCTATTCAGCATCGAATTTTAAGGGCGATATCGACACTTGTCGCGCCTGGCGTGCACGAAACGCGACCGCTCTGTTGCGTCAGACCGGAACTACCCGTGACAAGGAAGCAGGGGCGTAGCCAGGGGGGAGGGGGGTTCAACTCCCCCCCCTCCCCCAAATCTTCTGCTTCAGCGCGCCTTGATTTAAATTTCATCACTTTCTTGTGACGTGTAGTTCCGGTCTTACGTAACAGGGAGGCCGCGTTTTCTGAGCGCCAGGCGCGATCAGTTTCGACATCGCCCTTAAAATTCGATGATGGATATCCTGAATTACATGCAACTTTCGTGATATCTAAAAAATGGGCATACCATAAATTGGCACGCGCTACAACTTTCTAATATAAACAATTTCCCTCAAGTCAATAGTTCAAACGTTAATTAACGAGTTTTTGTTAATTATTCCCGTCAATGTCATTTTAGCTACGCCAAAGTATTTCCGTCTAGACATAGAGTTCCTTTGCGAGAACGACAGGAGCGTGACTTGATATAATACAGGTTAAAAAATCTGAATTGTCTTTAAAAAGAACACCCCGTATTGTTTATGTCGATGTGCTCACATGAAGTGCGTAATGGAGGTGTGGCACCTGCTGGCGGTATTGCTATTAAGGACAAAACATTACATGGCTCATCGGTCGAAAAGGCACCTGATCACGAACGGTACCGAAGGCCTCGTAATGTTAAAACAAGATGTCATGATGTCAAATGATCAGAAGTAGAAATTAAAGTGAAGCAAGAGTGATTCAAGTGAGTTATGAGTGCCTCTGAGACTATAGACTTTCGCCTGTGATCTCCTTGGCGTTAGCTAAAGAGCGCCGGTGACTTTTTCCCCTCATCACAGCTTGAACATTCCCGCTCCCAACACATTCTCCAAGAATGTTGGGATGTCCTTTTCTGCGGTTCCCATTTACAATAAAATAGGAGTTCTCATTTGTTTTCTCTCTCTCTCTCTCCTTCTTTTGTTTTGTGCGTCAATGTAAGCCTTATCAAGCTTTTTTTTTTCATATTTCGATCGTTATACACGTACATGCGTACGGGCTCATGCACAGTCTCAGTTTAGTGATAATCCTGTATTTCTTGCATCGTTGTGCACTCTCAAGGCCTTGTCTCGTATGTAATAAGGGAGTCATCAAGATCATTTGTTTCTCTCTGTTTGAGCGTTTCCATTTTTTTTTCATTCTTTATGCTTTATTAGATTTGCGGTAATTATGTCAATAAGACTGTTTGCTGAATTAGTGCATTTTTATTGAAATAGACACGTTGCCTAATGCCGCCCACTTGTAAGGGGTCGCGGTCCCAGTGAAGTACATTAGACGCTCTTTGACCACGGCCCTCAGCATCCCGAATGTTCGAATAACTAAAGCTTCAAACTCTAGCCAAAGCTTAAAATGAGCTCCGATACTGTCTTCTTACAGTTTTTCCGGACGTACGTGTACCAAATTACCTGCGACACTGATAGAAGTAAAACATTCCCGGCGAAATTTTCATTACGTTACATTCGGTTTATTATTATTATTATTATTATTATTATTATTATTATTATTATTATTATTATTATTATTATTATTATTATTATTATTATTATTATTATTATTATTATTATTAGCCGAAAAACCCTCCACATCAACTCGTAAGGTAATTATTACATCTCTATGTGGGTCCAATAGCCAATACTTTTTTTTCCCGTCACCTGCGCTCAAATTGAATCGACACTGCTACAGAAATGAATCACCGGAGTCTGGGACAGAATTTGGTTGCGCTGTTGCTTTTTTGATCGCGCCGCGTGCGGGGAACTGCGCCTAAAATAACCGCCGACAGTGCCTGACAGAGTTGACGACCTGCGCGTTGAAGCGGTGCAACCAAAAATGCAGGAGAACGCGGCTGGTCGACCCGCGCAGATACTCAGGCAGCGACCGATTTCCACGCGAAATGCCTTAATGGCCTAAAGCAGTCCGTATATACTATTCCCGCTAAAACGGGATGGAAACGTTCGCTCACGCTGTGATCAGGTTTATTCCGAAAGGTTTATCCACTCGACATACGCCGCTTTGACTTCCTAAATGTTGCCAGAGGCCGATCCACAGCTGGAGCGGTCACCGCGAACCGCTTCAATAAAGGTCCTCGGCAATACCTCAACTTAGTGATTGAAGTGGCATAGTAACGGGTGTGATTAGCCTGAGTGCATGACCGACCATTACCGTCTAAGATCTACAGGCGATTTCCTGCGGAAGAATTCGGTAGTTCGGCAAGTGCGCCACGGCGAGAGATCGCGCTATTCTCGGTAGCACATACACGTATACGGCGGCGTGCGCACTCGCGAAAGCGCACTGCCAGCATCCCAGAGTGATCATGCTGGCCCACTGTGAAGGCATACGCAGCGGTTTTTTTTTTTTTGCTCTTTTTTCCAAGCCAAGCTTCCATGGCTTACAGATTTTGGTGGCTGCGGCATACCAGTTCGTGAGAAGCCCGGCGCCGGCGAGTGTACGGAAATGCGGGTGCACACAAATAGGTGTTGGAAGGTCCGCCACTCGCGCATGCGCATTTGTATGCGCCGTTTTCCAATAACTGATGCTCTCTCGATCGTGGGCTTGTTGGCGATCAGCCGTTTCTGATACGGAAATCGGATCTTTTATCGAGGCCGCTTGTAATTTCAAGTTTCCACATGTCATTGTTGCATTTCGTTGTTTCATGCAATGACGTCGTTGTTGCCTGCAGCAACATAAGTGTTGCGCTGCTGAGCACGTGGGTGAAGGTTCGATTGCCGGCATGGAGGAAGGAAAAAGTTAGGAGGGATCATTGCGCAATGAGAAAGAAAGAAAGAAAGAAAGAAAGAAAGAAAGAAAGAAAGAAAGAAAGAAAGAAAGAAAGAAAGAAAGAAGAAAGAAAGAAGAAAGAAGAAAGAAGAAAGAAAGAAAGAAAGAAAGAAAGAAAGAAAGAAAGAAAGAATAGTAGGTCAGGCACGCTTGCCCCCATTTTCTCGATACGGGAAGGGCTCGTAATTTTTTTCAGACGACACTGTTTTTGTTTTTTGTTTTTCTTGTAGAAGCGCTATGACAATAAGACATCCGACGTCTTCACATAGACAAACTCTACGTCAATTCGAAGATACTTTGCCGCTGCTAAACTAACAGTGAAATGACTAATATAAACTTGTTAAGTAACATTTTAATTACCACCTTGAGGGCAGTTATTTACATGCAAAAGTTGTAGGCCATTACAATAAGCGGCATACTCATTTAAAAAAGAAAAATCTCACGAAATTTGAAATATCAACAAGAGTAGAACGCGATAGCGTAATCGCGCCCCGCGCGCGTCGCCCTCTGAACTGCTAGCCTGGCTTCGGTTCTCGGTGCATGCCTCAACCGTGCCGTAAGGAAACGAACGACTGTGTGCGTAACATTGGCCGTTTCAAACTATCACAGAGTGTCTACTGCAAGTACACTTGTGAAGCGCCCTACAACATAATTCTTCCTTTTGCGAATCAGCGAAGTGCGCAATACGCGTCCGATAAGGCAACGCGCGAACCTACGCAGTTGCTCACTTTGTTGATGCTTTTGCAGCTGCTGATGATTAAATATGTCTGAACGCTTTGTAATGGGTGGGCCTTTAAAACACCCACTAGTTGCGCAATTCATATTTTGATGCCTGGCGCGATTCTATAGTATACGCTTCTGCCACGCAATATTACATGCGTTAAGGAGACTCCTTCCACTACATCACATTCATAGTGCTTCTTTCCGGAACAGTTTAAAGCAATACCGTGGCTCTGTGGTAGAACAAGTGCTTGCCACGCAGACGGCCTGGGTTTGATTCTCACTCGAACCCGAAGATTTGTACTTTTTACTTTATTTTCATCCTTTTCTATTTTTCGGTCATGGACAAGGTGATTTTTCGCTAACAACCAACGACACCGACACCTACACCGAAATTTCTGCGAAACGAGGTCTCCAACGCCATCGCGTTAATAATCGATCCAAGGTCCCGATATCGAAACGAGCGCGCCGGACGCGCGGGAAATGTGGCCGCTGTGTTGCTTCAGACCAGAACTTCGAGTGACGAAATTTAAGTTAAGGCGCGTCGCGGCACGTTTATTTTCTGTTCTTTTTCGTTCTTTTTTCCTTTTCTTGTAGGTGATACCTAGCAGCCTTATGATGAACGCTTTCTAGTTTTATTTTGTTAGAAATCAAGCGTAGAAGCCATACTGCGTTGTTATACGCTGACACTGGCTTCACGAGGGCAGTGCAGGCTAGGAGTTTGATGCGCAGAAGTGATTGCCTTGAACAGTGCAGATTTCACAGTGCAGCAGTGGTGATTGTGATGTTCATTCGTGGTCGGATGTTTAACACAAAGTATTTGGTCTCTATAACAATAACGTTGGTTCTCTCCGTCTCTCTCACTTTTGCCAGCCATAAGTGCAGTTAGAGGACTCCTTGTTTCTTGAGGAAGTTACGGGCGGCCACAGATTTTAACTGCCAGCTGCCAACTACTCCACCGGTCGGCTAGTGTGCTATGGGATCTCTTAAAAGGCGATCAATGTGACTGTTGATTTATCTATAAATTACGCAGTCATCAGCAAATAACTGCAAACTGCCCTGTCAGAAAGGCGAAACAGTGATAGCGCTACAATGTATTGGGCAAGCACACGGAGTAAAATTCGTAGTACCGTGTTCATTCGAAACAGATCGGGCGCGAAAGAGCATTGGGCACGAAATCCGAAGCTTGGGTCCCTGCCGGCGGCAAGTTGTCTTTTCGCCCACTTTACTTTCTTCGCATCTATATTGTAAGTATTAAAATACGCTTAAAACCAATACAGCTGACGTCCCCTATGCATTCCTTGGCTTCATTATCTGCTGGATTTCATTAAAGTTGTGTCAAACAAAGAAACCAGCCCTCGAAAATTTTCTTCCTTCATCCACCTTGTCAAACAGCAATATTAAACAAAACCAAAGCGCACTTAAGAAATCAAGCCCCAGCAAGAAAAATAAATAAAATGACAGATTTTATTTGCCTCTAACCTTACCATGTTTCCAGATTAGTTTGGCGGAAGCTGACACATGCAAAGGATACTCGATGCCGCGACACCACTTTTTTCGGTAAACTACGCTTGCAAGTCCGGCGTTTGTCCTCTCTTGTTTCCTTAAAAATAAATTAAGCTTTTTAGATGTACGTGCGAAAGCCCCGACATTATTATGATGCACGCCGTAGTAGGGGACTACGGATTAATTTTGACCCCCTAGGGTTCTTTAACGTGTACCTAAATTGAAGTGCACCGGTATCGTCCACCGAAATGCAGCCGCCGTGACCAAGAATCGAACCTGCGTCCTGGAGCGCAGCAGCCCAACACCCCGCGTGCTAAGGTGCAACGGCAGGTCGCCGTGTTCTGCTTGGTGTTCGTGTTTATTCGATGTTACCGTTCACCTACGCATTAAAGGTTGAAAGTGACTTGTGAACGATAAGGCCGAGGTACTTGCTGAACCTGAGGAATATCTTCTGACAAAAAATATTTGCGGCGAATTTCCCTAAGGCAACCGTCCTTGCGAATGCAGCACTTAACGTAGCGAGGCAGAGGCGTAAGTATAGTGAACGTGCATTAATTTTTTTACATTCTTATGATAGCGGACATGATATGTCAACAGTAAGCCAACGTTACATAGTTCGCTATTACGCGAGTAAACAGGGTAGGCTTCACACAAAATATACATCTTTTTCAAACGTCATGTTTTACTGAATTCTTCGTCTTGATCATAGTTCCGCATGATAGTGTGGATATCCAACGTTTCATCATTGAACTTTTCTAATCTTTTTCATGGCGGCACCCCGGTTTACTACCAAAGGAATGCTTCGCTTAATAAGGAGAGCTATAAGGCGGGCTAGTTGGTGTTCATTCATCTTCAAAGGTTCACTTAGTTAACACAAACACAGTACAGAACGAATAAAATACAGGACACAAGACGTCGAGCGCAAACTACAAACTGCAGTTTACTATCCGTAAAAACGTGACCCTGAGAAAGGGGTGTGTCAAACGAGCATGTGCAGAAGCTCAGAAATAAGATTAACGGCGCAGAGCGTTAATTGCACCAGAAAGGGAGAATGAGAGAGAAAAAGTAAAAAAGTAAAAAGAGGACGCTATCGCAAACGCGAGAGATTCACATTAGCGCGTTCTTTTCGTAAAATCTACCTCGGACGCCGCTAGAACGGTAGAGGAGCGCTAACCCAAACATCCGCGCCCTCTTCCATAATGCTCAGCGTTTCTAAAATTTCTCGAACAGTTTTTTCTTCGGAGCGGGCTACAACAGCTGTTCTTTCGAAAAATGCATTACAAGAACATTTCTTGCAATGCGCCGCTAAGTTACTAGCAGCTGCTATAAGCTGCTCCTGGCAGCATTATAGCTCATAGCTGCAGGTAGGCGTACTGATGCTCTCTTAGCCTTAGATCACGGCATCGTCCCGTCAGTCCGACGTAGCACCTACCACACGATAAGGGAATCTTATGTCACACCTCTCGTGCACTCGACGAACCTATCTCTGTGTTTAAATTTGCAAATTGGCTTTTGGGTCATTCGACCTGCATTGATTTTTTTGCAAAGCCTTTCAGCTTTTGCGGGGCTGAAAAGATAACCTTAACATCGTGTCGCGCAGCGATTTTTCTCATTCTGTGCGAAAGATTGTGCACATATAGTAAAACGACAGGCGCCCCGCCACGGTGGTCTAGTGGTTATGGCGCTCGACTGCTGACCCGCAGGTCGCGGGATCGAATCCCGGCCGCGGCGGCTGCATTTTCGATGGAGGCGAAAATGTTTCAGGCCCGTGTACTTAGATTTAGGTGCACGTTAAAGAACCCCAGGTGGTCAAAATTTCCGGAGCCCTCCACTACGGCGTCTCTCATAATCATATCGTGGTTTTGGGACGTTAAACCCCAGATATTATTATTATTATTAAAACGACAGGCCTCTTGTTTTTATCTATAGCGGCTTTATCAACCTTAGAATTGCGTTTGAGTTCTCCTATCTGCTTTTCACAAGTTTGTGTAATCATCCCTTTAGGATCGTCGCTGCTCTGAAGTCTCTTAATCGTGGCTGCAATGCTTTCAACTACCCTTTGGTGGCATGATTTCACAAGTGCTAGTTTGTTTCAAGCACGCGAATGCGATTCCTCTTTTTATTATTTTTCGGTGCCCCGAACCGAAGGGTACCCGTTTTCACCCGCACTCTGTACGATCAACAAGTATGTTGATCCCCCATTTCGATTTCCAAGTCAAGGAACTGCAATCTACCTTCCACTGAAAGTTCATATATGTGAATTCCAGCCCCTTGTGTGCTCTTTCACATAACTTAACGATGCTCTGCAGAATGAATGTGTCATTCTCGGTTCTTTTGATGCAAATTAAATAGTCGTCACATGTTTGCGATACGTCGACGACTATTTAATTTGTAACGTCGTGATGACGTCACAAATTTCGGCAATCTGTGAACTCATGATGACGTCATCAC
This sequence comes from Rhipicephalus sanguineus, assembly GCF_013339695.2. Classification (NCBI taxonomy): domain Eukaryota; kingdom Metazoa; phylum Arthropoda; class Arachnida; order Ixodida; family Ixodidae; genus Rhipicephalus; species Rhipicephalus sanguineus. The sequence goes on along the minus strand of NC_051176.1, from coordinate 113,966,192 downwards.
GTGATTATTTTTTGCATCACTCGCGTACACGCCGCCGACTGGGGACGCCGGTCAATTTTCGCGTTTGATAAGTAATCCAAGGCTTTCGCCTTAAAAAGAAGAACATGCTTTTAAAATAATGCCATAGTCTGCTAACTTTATTGGATGGACGCTGCGCCGTGCTCCCAGATGGGTTGCACAAATAAGCATCTCTTTCTCCGCTATACAGTCACCATGGCTTCTAAAGCCACTTAAGCATGCAAATAATGTACGAGATAGGTCGATATATGCTACCGTTTTCATACTCATAAGCAGAAACCGAAATAGGCAAAATCGAAAAGGTAAAAACAAGATTGAGAAGCGTATTACGTCAACATCCTCTTTAAGAGTTCCCTGAAGGACATCTCAGCAAAAGATAACACCTCTGCAGTTTAAGAGTTTCAAGTAAAGGTTTCGCCTTTTTGCAAGACAACTGCAGATTAATAAAACGGGAGGATATATACGATAAAGCTTCCGATGACCGATCGTCGCCCCCTTTTCCCAAGAATGGCCTAAGTATAGTCATGTCCATACAATTAGTACACCATGTGCATATTACTGCACTTTCCAGTCAAACGCGCTGACGAGGACACACGAAGGAAGACGACACACCACTGGGCTATCACTTAAAAGTTTATTGATATTTTTTCTCATTTTCACAGATATACACTGCCAATGCACTGCTCGCTCATTGCCCATTTTTCTTCTTTACGGATTGTTTCAGCGCATTTTGTTTTTCTATTAGTAGTACTGATGGTGCACTGATGCACGATTGCCCGCTCCGGTCAATGGCCATGGCTTCTAAGATTTCGCGCGTCAGCTCGTCTTTACTTTTTCTTAAGATTTTGATATCTTGAACATCTACGGTGCCATCACATTGGCGGTGATGAAAAGCGAGATGTCCGCGGAGGGGGTTCCTACCAGGGATGCTATACATGTTCTCTTGTCCTGTCATTCAGGCATATGCTTGTTTGTCCAGTGTATCGCAGGCCACATGATAATGATTATCGGGCCGATAACGGATGCATGATAAATAAATAAATAAATAAATAAATAAATAAATAAAATAAATAAATAAATAAATAAATAAATAAATAGAAACACTTATTCTTCCACGATTAGTATATTCACGCTGTGGGTGGCTTTACAAGTGCATACACTAAGTAACCAAAATACTGCGCGAACATACAAAGCAGAAACGTTGTGGCAAAACTGTGAATAAGGTGGCAAAAAACAGTGTTTTGACCTATATACTGCGGCTTCATTGTCGCAGTGTACCGGTCCAGGTAAAATATGGCTCATACATCACTGTGTTGAATTCTTTGTCATATTAACCTACACAGAGAAGCTTTAAAATAGTCATCCTTGCTTTAGGAGAGAAAAAGAAATTTAACTGTACCAGAAGGTTGCGCGCAGTTTCTCTTCACTGCACAGCGCGTCGGCGCAAGACTTCAGCGGGCGCCTCTTCTCTGATATTAATGCAATCATACAACTGCTCGTCAGAAATGTAAGTAATATCGCTGTATGCAGCGTCACGGTAAAGCGCCAATATTTAACTCGGGCCTGGTCGCTGGGAAAACAAACGCCAGCACCGAAGCAGGGTACGAATTGACGGCTTCCTATGGTTTAAGGGGGCCGAACGTGTTAATATACTGACCAACGTTGGCGTCATTAATGTGCACACCTTCAAATCATGTCGCAAATAATGCATATCTAGGATATTTATTTTCATCGGACAACCCAGCGGTTAAGATCACACGCGTTTACCTGGAGGAGTAATACATTGAATTGGAGGCAAACTATACCTTAAACATGCCGTTAATTATTACGTAAACCCGTGCACCTAATTCCTCGGAAGCCAAAGACGACGTACGAGAACTGTCCTTTCGGCAGTTTACCGTACGCGTTATCTGCCTTCTTGGGCCTCTTGGACCATCAAGGGCTTGACGATTACCTGCCCCCCTTGATAGTCCAGAGGTGCAGATAATGCTTCATCGTTTATCACTACTGGCGTTCCGGGCAACACTGCGACATTTTCTGCAGAAAGAACGCTTCCCATTTGAATTTATACTATATCTGGCATGCAGAACAAATATGTCCCTCCAGATTCCTCAAAGGTGATTATTCTTTGCAAAACTGAATAGGTAACAAATTTTCAATAATATATGCAGTCAAGCATGTGCTTAAGTTTTTTTTATGCAAGTGATGTCCACCTCCTTGAATAATCCTTATATTTTTACGGGGTTCCACGTGCCAAAACCGCGATGTGGTTATGAGGCACGCCGTACAGTAGAAGGCTCCGGAGATTTCGATTACGGCTCTTTAACCTGCACTGACATCGCCCAGTACACGGACCTCTAGCATTTCACCTTAATCGAAATGCGACCGCCGAGGCCGGGATCGAACCCTCGTATTTCGGGTCAGCAGCCGAGACCTCTTTGAAGAGTCCGTGAAAGGGTTTTTTGAAATTGTGTAAGCGCCACGGGCGTTGCCACTGTTTCATTTAATTTCGGCGCGTGTGCGTATGTGTGTGTCTACGCAGCGGTTTTTTTTTTTTTTACACAATGCAGATTTTTCTTATATATATACTTCAACAGTCAGGAACATATCTCCCCAGGCGAACTCTCCGTCGAGGCGGAAATACCTTGTCATTTAAACGAAGTTAGATTTAAGTGACCAATGAACAAAACTTATTAATCAGTTTCTTAATTGACTGCTTGAGGACAGTTTATCTGGGAAAGCTGTAGGTTGTCACACTTTATGGCATAGATATTTTATTTATAAATCCAAGAAAATGTTACGTAATTTCAGATATTCATAATCGAAATTCAATGGCGATATCGAAACCGAGCGGGCCCAGCCAGAGAACATCTACGCACTCAGCCTTCCACGAGTGGTGTTGCCCGGCGCGCAGGAAAGGCTGCCGCTCCGTTACCTCAGAGCGGCCGCCAGAACGGAACTTCACGTGACAAAGAAGTGACGAACTTTGAATGAAGGCACATCGTGACAGCGTCTTGTCGTGGAAAGCGGCAGGTCTTCCCACTTGCGCCATGCGCAACGCTTTACCTTTGCGTGTGATGTTTGGTGCTTCTCCGGTCCTAAAACATCGGCCGCTAGAAGGCTATATGTATATCATATGGTTCAAACCCACTGCAGTGGCTCAAGGCGCTGTACTCGAGGCCGCTGGTTGCTCAACATTATCCTGCAAGCGCTCAGCGGTATTCTTCCGGCTTGAAGTGACGGCCGCAAACGCGCAGATACCGGCGTCGATCACACACCCAGAGCGCTGTACTCACGGTGTACTCACCGGATTTCAATTGGTGAGCCTAAAAAGGTTAAAGTGAAGTGTAACTGCTGACTCTTGCTCAACTTCGTTTTGCGACAAAGCGGATACAGCCGACACGGAGCCAAACGGAGCCGAAAGAACGAAGTTTAGACAAATCCGTGAACTACCCATCATTCCCATGCTGGCTGAAGCGCCATGCGTTGCAGCTCCCATAGACACTAGCGCCAGAGTTCCCTCTAGTAAGTATTGTAGGAAACTCTATGACCTTACGCATATTGATCAACTTTGAAGCTCTGCCAATTCTATATTGTCTTTTGGGCTAGAGGCTTTCATGTTTTGACGTTTCTTGGTGAGATACTTTGTCTCCTTGGAAAGCTTGCCAGTGTCTTGTATAGCGACCGCACCTCTGCCTTCTATTGCATACTTCGTAATGATACTTGCCAGATTATCGTTCACGGCATCAATGATAAGGTCGGCTTCCTCGGTTAGAGCCGATGTATCTGTTCTAGGAAACAGATACTCGAGGGAACGAAGAGGTGTTAAAGGGGCCCTGCCACACTTTTTGAGCATAGTCAGAAAACGCTGCCGATCGGTAGTCGAGGCTCCTGAGAGCATGTGAGCCAAACATTATAGCGCAGCACGCGGCCTGAAATTTTCAATTAATTCTCAAAGTCAGCTAGAAATCGCTCTCTCTTCTCTCGACAAATGATGCCATAAACCCAAATGATCGCTCCATAAACCCAAAGTCTACGGCCAGTGGCCGATTTGAGCATCGTGAACTGCACAGTTACCTCGGCGGCCGCGGGATGGCGCGACGTGCACGCGCGCTCACTCGCGATCCCACTGAAAGTAAGACGCGCGTTCGAAGAAAAACAAAAGCGCTCAAGATCACGGTGCGCGCGTGACTTAATCTCTTTCCCCCCGTGTTACCACTCGCTGGTTAGCTTCCAGCGCTTTCGTCGGGACAGATAGAAAGCGCTTACAGCGTGCTACAAATCCCTGTCACACCGTTTTACTTGACGGATTCTAAAAAAAAAAAAAAATCGGCAGTTGATTCGTGAGGCAATAAACTCATTTAATGAAGTCGTTCGAAGATTACTTGGAAAAAGTGTTGCAAAGCCCCTTTAAGGACACCTTAGTCGAAATCAAGAAGGAATGGGCATGTAGCGCGAAGGCAAGATAATCACTGGTCATCAAGAGTAACACACTAGATTCCAAGAGAAGGCAAGCGCGCGAGGGGTAGGCAGAAAGTTAGGTGGGCAGATGATATTAAGAAATTTGCGGGGATAACGCGGCCGCAGCAAGCACGGGACCGGGTTGATTTGCGAAACACGGGAGAGGTCTTTGCCCAGCAGCGGGCGCAGTCAGGCTGATGATGATGATGACGATGTGCGTGTTGAAATGCCAGCAGCTGTAATGAACGAAGTAAGAGAAATTAATCTGCTCCTTCAGAATGATAGCAATGGGCATATCCCAAGAGAGGCATTACATTTCATCTGAAAACTTGGGGCTTAGGATTCCAAGCGCGCATATGGAAATCTACCTACAGACTGTGTAGCTCACACATGGCATCTTCAATGCTCAAGCATCAACACAACCTCTCATTTGTTTCTGACAGTTGAGAGGTTCAGTGCTCTAAGACAACTTAACCGGTACTTATAGTGCACTACGAACTGCACCAGTTCATAGAGTTGGCAGTTTTCGGAGAATTACGGGCTCTTGCTCCAGACATATATACACAAGATCTGGTATCGATTTGTTGCGTGATATGACGAATGTGAATTATGCGGCAAATCACGTTGCGCCACCGATATTCCTCGGTTAGAGTTGATGGCCCTTCATTCAATGATTCTGCAGTTGATATGCAACGGTCACACGACTGGCGACTACTCATACTTTCAAACGACGGCTACTTCGTCAAAGCATTAATGAGAGCCAACAGACAATCAAGCTTGATTGTCTGTTGGTTCTCATAAAGGTTGTGTCTAAAAAAAACGAGCCCTTAAATTCCCTTACGTTCGCCAAGGCATGGATGACTGTGCATAGTGGCCAGGTTGTGGCCAGCAGCAAAAGCCCTACATGCATTATTCCACATCCTAATGATAGACGCTGATGTCTCCCTTTCAAAACTTTTTTTTTTGCTACTAAAAAAACAATACTATGCTACAACCAGTGTAAAGAAGTTGCTCGGAATATATAGTGAGCAAGTCTGGCCCAAATGTGACAGTCACTATGGTGCTATTGTGAATGCAGCTTTGTAGATCTAGATAAACTTTTGTGTCGCTGGCCATGGTGTTACCATATGCCAGGTACAAAGCTGCATGCACATGGCCGAGTGAACTTCCTCGTGTGTGGTGGAGACTCGAGCACGGTTTATATAGTATCGCTGACATGTGAATACAGTTAAAACTTCGATATAACGAAGTCGGTTAAGTCGACAATATACTTCGTCATATCGAAAGTTTGCTAAATTGAAATTCGGCCTTTCATGCGATGTACAGTCTCCGAAAGATGCATTTTTACGGGGAAATAAGTGTCGCAAGAATATCTGAATAATACGGCAGTACGAGAAAACTATATTCAATGATGTAAAAAAAAATAATTTTGTTGACACTGAGATCCGGCGACAACGATGTGATGCCGCACCGCTAAAGTCCTCACACCAAAACAAGAAAAAGACTACGCCTGTCCACTGCACTGTAAGAAATGTCAAGCGAAGCTATCGAGCCTATTCTGCCGCCGCAGCTTGCCATCGAAACCTCGGGTGTTGCCTATCTTTAGTGTTGCCCAGAGTGGTGCGCCGCCTATGCTATCACGTGCACCGAACCGAACCATTTGCTTTCCATTCAGTCCGATCAACGCGTAACTTCGATGACCGCTGAACGCCACAAAAAAAAAAAAAAAAAAACTGCGCTCTAAAATCGCATGAAAGCAAGGAGACAACCTTAATTACGGCACCTTTTGTGGTGACCCTGTTCTGTCTTACGGCATCGCGCGCCGGGCAAAAGCCCTTTTACGGCGTCGCGAATTCCGGTTGCCTCTATGCATTAGCTCAACAAAAATCTTCCAAGTTGACTCCATCCCAGAACATCCACATAATTTCATAGAGCTGACAGCAATGCGGCTGGTAACTCTGAGCAGCTCGAAAAAAGTATAGCGTACGCTATACTAAAACTGTATTTCTCGGCTGCTCAAAACTCGTAGCAGCAGTGCCATTAGCGGGGGGAAAATAGAAAAAAAAGAACTTATTTTCGGTAAATGGGCCTGTAGCTAAGTTCCGACTGCTTTCACTGGGAATGTATTCTATTCTTCAGAGAGTCCAGAATAGCTTCTTTCGAGTATGTGATCGCGAAGAGTCAATGAGATGTTAAGCCCCAACAATTATTATTATATTACGAACAGGCGTGCGCAGGGGGGGGGGGGGGGGGAGGGCAATGTCTGCCCCATACTTTGACTTGATAGGGGGGCACTGCGATAAAACTTCGCCCCCCCCCCCCCCCAGCCCTGGAGGGGAACCCTGCGCACGCCTATGATTACGAAGAGTCAGCTCTGCGATATCACCAAATAATCGGCGACATCTTTTTCCTCACCTATCAATATCGCCTGCGAGATTCCAGCCTTGTCAGCGACGTCCGTTTTCTGAACGATCGCGACCGCCTGCAAGATAACTCGGAGCTTGTTGCGTTTGCTGCTACCAGATCCACGGCTACCGATGCCTGTAACTACACACGTAGTTAGAGATAAAATTTTCGTAGGGCCGCAACATTCACATGGGGACGGATTACCAACGAAGCTGCATTCGCGTTTCCGCTGCAGACGCCTGACCGCTCGCTTCTCCGGCGTGAGCGACTGCTGACAGTGACTTTCTTCCTCGGACTCGTGACGTTTCGACGCTTCTGCACGGTCATGCTTTCGCTTTCTGTATATATATATATATATATAATAGCGCCACCTACAGCACATCAAGCAGGCCTCATTGAGTCCTGCTTGATGTGCTGTAGGTGGCGATAGTCATCAGCTAAAGAAACAGCGATGTCCATCAAAGAAGCGTCCCATATGTAGGACACTGAGCATATATGGGTTAAGGGAAACATCCTCTCTGCGTTCCTTCGGCACCAGTTTCAACTCTCTTGCGAGAAGCGGCCGCGGCTACATTAAAGGAAATGGAGCTGACGGAAGGCTATCACTATGAAATCACTACAATCTCTGTAATGAAGAAGCTGCATGTTGTGGAACTCACAGCCAGCCACAATGTTGCATATAAGTTGCTCAAGGGGTTTTTGGTCTGCAGGCTGAGTTCGCCTTAAAGAAAGAGAATGAGGAGCTGCTCAAGAAAATTCAGGAAAAACCTAAATGCATGCAAGGCGGTAATGCGGTAGTTGCTTGTGATAACCGATATTCATTTCTGTTGTGTAAAAAATAAAGACAGACAAAAACAGGCCAGTTTTCGTAGGCAGTTGCCTACTTAGAGAACAACGGTATGCCTTATTCGGGGCTGCATAAGCGCACGCAATTTTTGAAACATGCGTTATTCCACATAAAACCAGTACCGCGCCGCCGCAGCTTGTCGCGATGGACCAAATATGGCGGCGGGCCGGACGGTCGCGGTACTTTTCTCGTTCCAGTGATTTTATACGTCATAGCGAAGCCGCACCACGGCATTGACCGCATTACCTAGAGTGCCTCGATGCGCGCGCCCCCGCTGAGCGCGCGGGCATCAAGGCACCCTAGCATTACCACGAAGCAAGCGCCGCCGCGTTGGTACAATGCCCCGTCTCCATTTGTCCATTTTGTCTATATACAGACGCGAGCGGGCCAAAATCAACCCCCCCCCCCTCCCCCCCCCGAGAACGCATGGGCGGGAACTGCGCTGTGAAACCCAAAATCGGACGTCGACGACTCGCGGAACCCGTGGCGCAGAATACGAAGCCACGCGTTGTGTCGGGACGGTTCAATGGTCTCTAATACGAAGTGCCAGGATTCACGTAAGCCACGCATCGGTCGCATGCTCTCACTCTCCGCCTCGTCAGAGGCGAGAAGAGCAATGAGATTCACCCTTTCCTCCGCAGCCTGAAAACACGCTGTTCTGCTTCTGCGGCTTCTCTCCGTCGCGCGACTTGGAAAAATGCGTTCACAAAAAAACGTGCTTAAGTCAACCATATAACCACGGGCACCATCGAAAGTTTCAATTTATTGCCTCGGATTCCTCCACGGTAACATTAACTTCGTTATATTGAAATCGCGGAAAAGCGGGCTTCATTATATTGAGGCAATAAATACATGGTGTCCTATGGACATTAGCTTTGTAAAAACAGAAACACTTCGTTATATCTACAATTTCGTTATATTAATTGAAGTTCGTTATATCGAGGTTTAACTTTATTTCAAACATAAGTGAAGCTCCCCAATTGTTATCGACTTGATGACTCAAAAGATGCGTATCTTACAGTAAAGACTCAATTTTATAAAATTTGTGTAGGTAGAAGCAAATTTTAATTAATATTGCCACGCCTGCTTCTTGTTTTATTTTGATGTATTCGGGTTTGACCAGCAAGGACGGTTAGCAACGCTCGACGCTGACCACGCCGCAGTGTTCGAAAAGCTTCGCGATTGTAGTAGATCACTTTGTTAAGATTGCGCGCAGGACGCGAATAGTCTAGATTATTCCAGAGCTTGCGCCACCACCAGTGATAAGACTGGAAAGTTCGATGCGTGATGTATAAAAAACTGCGCGTCCCAGCCATGAGCAGTTTTTCGACGGCCGACGCCGCTATCAGTGTACAGTGTGTATCGCTGTAGTTTGACTTTCCGTTTCCCGGCCACAAGTTCGGCCAAATAAAGTTTCTTCTTGGACACGCCGACTGCGCCCTTCGTCGACGTCACGACCCACGTGACATCTGATGGAAGTGCTGTTAGTCCATGTTCCGGACGCCCCCGTCAAGCCGTGAACCCTGCCCAAGTCGCAAAGATGACATCGACGCCAACGCCGAGCAGCGAGCAAGCCGCAGGCAACAAGGACTACCGCCAGAGTACGGGCCTCTACCTGAAAAGACCTGGCAAACTAAGACCCTGACCTCGACCACAGCGACGATGACAGCCACTGTGCCGCCTGCACCGATCCTTCTCTGGCAGCCCAAGGAACCGCCAACCTTCCGTGGATCGTCATTCAAAGACCCGGAAAGCTGGCTCGAAGCCTATGACCGAGTCGCCATTTTCAATGCCTGGACCAACGAAGACAAGCTACGGCATGTCTATTTCGCTTTGGAAGACGCCGTTCGGACCTGCTTCCAGAACCAAGAGCGAAGCCTGACAACGTGGGACATTTTTCGTGCCAGCTTCCTCGCCACATTCACGAGCGTCGTACGCAAAGAGAGGGCTGAGGCTCTGCTCGAGACCCGCGTGCAGATGCCGAACGATAACGTGGCGCTCTTCACGGAAGACATGACCAGGCTGTTCCGCCACGCAGACCCTACCATGCCCGAAGAAAAAAAAGTTCGCCTTCTCATGCGAGGAGTCAAGCAGGAGCTCTTCGCTGGGCTGATGCGGAACCCACCCAAGACCGTCCAGGAATTCCTATCGGAGGCAACGACGATCGAGAAGACTCTGGAAATGCGCACCGGCCAGTACAATCGCCGCTCAATCCAAGACAGCACAGCTGTTCACGCCCTCGGCTCTGACGATTTGCGCGAATTGATCCGAACAATCGTGAGAGAGGAGCTGCGAAAGCTTGCACCTTTTCCGCAGCCTGAAGTAACTTCGATCGCTGACGTTGTGAGGGAGGAAATTCACCAGTCACTGGGTGTTCCTCCGCAAGCACCGCCGCAGCCGCAAGCCTCGAGCTACGCTGCTGCAGCCCGACGTAGCGCCCCCCCCCCCCCCCCCCTTTACGCCCACGTCAAGACGCCGCACAGCCGCAGTACCTTCGCCAGACGCCGCCACCACCACCGACGCCATACCGCCCGCCAATCGGCCAGCGCAACACCCCGAGGAAGACCGACGTTTGGCGCGCCCCCGACCACCGCCCTCTCTGCTACCATTGCGGTGAAGCTGGCCACACCTACCGCCGCTGCCAGTACCGACAGATGGGACTGCGTGGGTTCACCGTTGACGCGCCACGTCCACAGCGGGGTGAATGACCACGCGACATCGCCGACTACCTCGCAGGAGCGCAGTGGACACCCCGAGGACCTTCCCAATCGCCGTCGCCAGGCCGCCACGTCCCTCCCCAACGCCTACCACACACTGGCCCAACCCGGGCCCGGTCATCTAGCCCGTATCAGGAAAACTAAGGGCAGCAACCGATGGAGGTGCGGTTGCTGTACGACGAAGATCCTCTACCGCCGCCGACGACGCCGCGACGAAATCTAAAGAACACGCCGCAAGCCGCAGGGAACCCTGACGTCGCAACTTCGCGCCCCGAAGAAGATCTGACGACGCAACGTCGAAGCAGCGGGACAAACCGCCGTAGCCGTGATTCGACGCCGCGACCTAACCGCAACGCAGGGCGACGAATTAACGACCTCGACGTTCTCATCGACGGCCACAACGTCACCGCTCTCATAGATACTGGAGCAGACTATCTGTCATCAGTTGGACGTTCGCCGCGAAGTTGAAGAAAGTTAGGACTCAGGGGCGTACCAACTCGTTCGCGAGTGGGGGGGCTGGCGTCGCTCACTCTGTCCGCCGTATATATATATATATATATATATATATATATATATATATATATATATATATATATATATATATATATATATATATATATATATTTGATTTGAGGTGACTTTTTATATTCACAGATGACTTGCTTTTCAAAACTGTTTGTTTTAAAGGAAGAATCTGCACAAACAGATTGTGCAGGCTGGGCCGCCCTATACCGCGACAACACAGGAGTGTTTAATAACATTTTGGAAATATTACTGTGAAGTTTAAAAAGTACACCCAAATTTAGCCCGATCATCTGAGCATGGCATCAGTAAACTTCCCAGTCTTAGTTTGGCGTTGTAAATACGATGAGTATGAAGAACCTGCTATGACCCTAGTACCTTAAATTCTCATTTATTAAACAAAACATGTGGCTGACAAACCCAGGTACTTCGCAGAAGTCTTCAGGATAAACCGAGTGCCCATTTCTTTACTGTTAGAGCCCGCTAATATAAAGTCTTTCTTAATAAGACCAAGTTCAGAGTTAATACTTAAGCAAACCACGTTGAGCAGGTTGGGTATAGTTATAAGATTATAAATGACTACGAATTTTTATACTAGGTCTCGTTCCTTGCCCTCCTACTTTTCCCAGCTTGGGTGGGGGGGGGGGGGGACGGAAAAGCGGTGAAGTGGCCCTTTACTCCTCCCCCCCGGTTCCTCCAAGTAAATAGCCTATGTAAACTGTGTAAGCTCAAATTTTCCTTGAAAAAATGTGGGCGACTATAGCGTTAAAGGGGTCATGAACCACTTTTCCAAGTAATGATCTAATGGCCTCAGTATCGGAGTGTACTGCCTCCCGAATCGATTGCCGCAAAAATTTCTCGAATCCGTCAAGAATCAGCGGAGTTACGGGGGTTTGGCGCACGCTCCCAGCGCTTTCTCTCTTTTCTCGTGCCGGCGAGCGCACTGGAAGCTAGACAGGGAGGGATGGCATGGGGGAAGGAAGTTACGCCAGCGCGCGTCATGAAACGCGATCGCTCTCCCGCTGTGATTCGCTTGCGCGAGTGCGGCTACCGTGTACTGAGGAGTGCGGCGCCGGCAGGTGGCGGCACCCCGCGGCAAGAAGCGCATCTGATCCGAACGCCGCTCTCGATTTACGTCGGCTATCGGCCAATAAGCATGCTATGTCTCTTGCGACGTACAGCGGACAGACGCCCCGCCCACCGACGAGAGTGAGAACCGGCCTCTGTTTGAAAAGAGGGTGCCTGGGGAAACGGCAACTTCGCGCTCCGCTTGTGGCCATTACGCGGCGCGCACGACTGTAATATTTGGCAGAGCAGTTCATAGCCGTGTCAGCTTTCCGCAGGATGTGTTTTTTCAATCAGCCCAAGGGGTGCTTCATGACCCCTTTAAACTACCCCGCATTGTTTCTTTCTGTATAGGTCGTTAGATGCTAATGATTGGTCGAAATTTTCTTGGTCATGCTCACAGCACCTGCTCGTAAAACGACGCAACAAATGACGCGCAAGTGACTCACCGCGTAATTACCACGTACGCATGACTGAATGAACTATTTTCATTACAGTGTATTGTTTGCCCTTGGTTCTTCGCTATTCGTCAAAAATTTTCAATGTGCCATAAAATCGCCTCCTTGCTACGCGACGTCACAAGTCTGCGAAAACTCGCGGCGTTAAAATGAAGTGTGCGAAATAAGCAGCAAATTACAGTGCTGAACAATAACTCTTTTTTTTTTTCGGAATAGCCAGACAGTGTCTCTTTCTGAACGTAATTTAAGAAGGCTGCCCGCCAATCAAATTGGCAGCGGCTGCTATAGGAGCCGGCGAGATGGATTCATATGTGTATAATAGATACTTTCAGTTGTAATATAACGATTTTGAGCTGTTTTTGCGTGTCTACAACTCTCTGTGAACTCATCGTTGCTGACAAAGAGGTAGAGACAGAAATAAACATTATTAGGCACAGACACAATCCTTTGCAGGTATAGGCAGCCTTCTTAGTCCAGAAAACCGTGGACGCTGATCATCTCCCTGGTGAGGTAGATCAAGCTACAGGGCAAACTTGAAAGCTGGGCTTCTAGTCCGCTGCCTTGTTACAAGCCGTCACGATCGCTGCAGGCTACCATATGATAAGCCAAGTGAAGCAGGCTAATCGGAGACTAAAGTGGGAATCTATTTTAGCTGTCCTGGCTAGGCACAACTAAAATACTGGACACTTCTGCACCAGGCCCGTAGCCAGGAATATTTTTCGGAGGGGGGGGGGGGGGGCACTTGCTGAAAATCTTGACTATGAGAAAAACGCCTATTTTCATGATTTATTTTCGATAAAACACCATGTGTCATCAAAATTTCGGAGGGGGGGGGGGGCTTGCCCCCCCCCCCCCCCTGGCTACGGGCCTGTTCTGCACACTCATCAACTCGTAGCAGCTTGAATATGGAGCAGTGGCGATTCCATTCGTTTTCAAAGAAACTGAATTTCCTGAAAAAGGAGCGCGTTTGATTGGGCTATGAAACGTTTACTGGTTCCCGCCCATATTTGCGCCGCGGATTACTTAAATTTCAGGCCAGGCGGAACAAAATAAAATCATGACAAATTGCTGCAGGCCCGTTGCCAGGAATTTTTTTCAGGGGGGGGGGGGCACTTGCTGAAGGCCAGGCCTTGACTATTTGAGAAAAATACCTATTTTCATCATTTATTCTCGGTAAAACAGCGCCCTTCGACAAAATTTAAGGGGGGGGGGGCTAGGGCACCCCCCCTAGATACGTGCCTGGATTGCTGTTATGTTATGGAGCGCCTGCTGAGCGATAACCTCCTCTACAATGCTCGAGCGCAAAACGCACAAGCGTGGAATAGGCAGCCCGCACCGCAGGTAGCCTACAGTGCGTGGTCATGATACACGGAGGACAGTCGTCGCAGCAGAATCGTAGGACAAATTTTATTACAAAATTACGTTATTGCTGCGTTCAAGTAAAACTTTGCCTGACTTGTTGGTTTCCCAGTCTGCAGCCGACAATAACCGCTGTCAAAAGTGAGGGGGGCTCCGCCCCCCCAACATTTCTCAGTGGGGGGGAAGGGGGGGGCGGGGGGGGCTAGCGCCCCCCTTGGCCCCCCGGTAGATATGCCTATGTTAGGACTGCTTGAAGGCCCCGAAATTCGGACCGCTGGAGGTCACCTAGTGACGCCGGCGGGAATCTGCACAGCGAGAGTCACCATTAACAACTGCATTTACCCCGCGAGCTTCGTAGTGGTACAGCTCTGCTCGAGAGATGTCATCCTCGGTGTGGACTTCTTAAGCTTACATGGTGCAGTCATCGACCTGAGATCCGAGTAGACAACACTATTTACAGAAAAAGCATTACCACCGCACACGCCACCAGGAAAGCACGCCTTGAAAGTGCTCGAAGACCATGTCATGCTCCCCCCTCGCACCAGCGTCATCATTTCTGTCGGCATTCAAAAATCGGCAAACCTTGAAGGCGTCGTTGAAGGAGACCATGCAGCACTTGTTGATCAATCGCGAGATTTGCGTCGCATGAGGAATAGCCGAGCTGCGTGGAGGTAAAGCAACAGTGGTGCTCACGAATTTCAGCAACGAGTACAAGCACGTGAACAAAGGCACGGCGGTTGCCTACATTGAAGAAATTGTGCAAGCCACCAGTGCTTTCGCCCTCACCGATTCTACCGAATCTACTCCGACTAACCGAGCTCCTCAACCAGCTTTCGATGTCAATCCGAGCCTTCCGAAGCATCAGCAAGAACAGCTCAGAACCCTACTCCTGCAATACGAGCACTGCTTTTCTTCGTCAAGAATTCGGGAGACCCCAGTCGCAAAACACTGCATCATAACACAGGAAAGTGCCACGCCACTCTTCCAGAGCACGCGTACAGAGTTTCGACGCAAGAACGCGAAGCCATATAGAAACAGGTCGACGAAATGCTACACGACGACATCATCCAGCCTTCGAAGAGTCCGTGGGGGTCACTCGTGGTGTTAGTGAAGAAAGATGGCACCCTACGCTTCTGCATCGATTATCGCCGCCTGAACAAAATCACGAAGAAGGACGTCTACCCTCTCCCACGGATAGACGACACGCCTGGATCGACTCTACAACTCGAGGTACTTTTCGTCGATGGACGTCAAGACGGGCTACCGGCAAATGAAGTCGATGAGAGAGACCGAGAGAAGACCGCCATTATAACACCAGACAGCCTTTTCAAGTTCAATTAGGTCATGCCCTTTGGTCTTTGCTCGGCACCTGCGACGTTCCAGCGGGTTGTGGACACCGTGTTGGCTGGACTGAAGTGGCAGACGTGCCTTGTGTACTTGGATGACGTTGTTATCTTTGCCTCAAACTTCGACGAACAGCTCCGGCGCCTTGAAGCTGTACTTCAAGCAATCAAGACCTCCGGACTCACCCTAAAGCCAAAAAAGCACCGCTTCGCGTACGACTAACTCTTGTTCTTGGGCCATGTCATTAGCAAGTCTGGAGTTTGTCCGGACCCGCGGAAAACAGCTGTCATTGCTGCCTTCCCGCCGCCCACCGACAAGAAGGCCGTACGACGATTTCTGGGCTTGTGCGCTAGCTATTACAGACGTTTCGTCAAGGAATTTGCATGGATCGCCGAGCTACTGACGCAACTCACGAAGACCGACGTCGAATTCAGGCGGGACACGTCGCAAGTTCAAGCATTTCAAGAATTGAAACGACGCCTGCAGACGCCTCCGATACTTGCGCATTTCGACGAATACGCCGATAGGGAAATCTACACCGACGCAAGCAGCGTAGGACTCGGCGCCGTCCTTGTGCAGAAGACCGATGGAATAGAAAGGGTTATCAGCTATGCTAGCCGGTCGCTATCAAAGGCAGAAATCAACTATTCCACGACAGAAAAGGAGTGCCTGGCCATCATCTGGGCTACATCCAAGTTTCGCCCCTACCTGTACGGCAGGCCCGTGAAAGTTCTGAGCGACCACCACGCCTTGTGTTGGCTAGCTAACTTGAAGGACCCTTCAGGTCGCCTCGCACGATGGTGCTTGAGACTTCAAGAATTCGACATCCCCGTCGTTTACAAGTCTGGAAGAAAACACTCTGACGCTGACTGCCCGTCTCGTGCCCCCGTGGACCCGCCGCCGAGGACCAGGATGATGACTACTTCTTGGGAACCATAAGTGCCGACGCCTTCGCTGAGCAACAGCGATCCGACCCGGAACTCAGAAGCCTTATGGAATACCTCGAGGGCAAGACCGCCGTCGTTCCGAAAGTATTCAAGCGAGCACTGGCGTCGTTTTTCTTACGCAACGGCGTTCTCCAAAATATGAACTTCTCATCCCTTCGAGCCAAGTATACCTTCTCGTGGTGCCTTCAAAATTGCGACCAGAAGTCCTCCAGGCCCTGCACGACGACCCGACAGCAGGACACCTCGGTGTTTCCCGAACGTTGGTAAGAATACAGGAAAAATACTACTGGCCGTGCCTTGCCGCCGACGTCACTGGCTACGTAAGGACGTGCAGAGACTGTCAGCGACGCAAGACACCGCCAACAAGACCAGCGGGCTTTCTTCAGCCGATCGAGCCACCTCGGCGACCGTTCCAGCAGATCGGGATGGACCTCCTGGGCCCGTTCCCAACGTCGATTAGCAGTAATATGTGGATCGTCGTAGCTACCGACTACTTGACCCGCTACGCCAAAACACGGGCCCTGCCCAAAGGGAGTGCCGCGGAGGTAGCCAAGTTCTTCGTTGAGAACGTCGTCCTACGTCATGGCGCCCCAGAGGGCCTCATCACGGACAGAGGTACCGCCTTTACTGCAGACCTAACTCAGGCAATTCTGAGATACAGCCAAACAATCCACCGCCGGACCACCGCCTACCACCCACAAACCAATGGCCTCACCGAGCGCCTAAATAAGACCATCGCCGACATGCTGGCCATGTACGTCGACGTCGAACACACGACCTGGGATCCATCCTTCCGTACGTGACCTTCGCATACAACACGGCTGTGCAAGAAACGACGTAGATGACGCTCTACAAGGTCTACGGAAGGAACCCGGCAACGACGCTCGACGCCATGTTACCCAACATCCCCGACGAAGAAAACCTCGACGTCACTGTTTACCTTCAGCGCGCCGAAGCCCGACAGCTCACCCGCCAACGCATCAAGAATCAGCAGATGACGGACAGCCACCGTTACAATCTTCGACGACGCTTCGTGGAACACCAGCCCGGCGACTGTGTTTGGGTCTGGACGCCGATACGCTGACGTGGGCTCAGTGAAAAACTTCGTCGGCGATACTTCGGGCCATACAAGGTACTTCGATGTCTCGGCGCTCTTGACCACGAGGTCATCCCGGACGGCATTACGAACTCCCAGCGACGCCGTGCACGACCTGAAGTCGTCGATGTCGTGCGCCTTAAGCCGTTTTTTGTACGTTAGCGAACCTGGGGACTCTACTTTTTCCTCTGTTATTGTAATTTAGTTGTGTATGTTCTTGTTTTTTTTTTTTCCTATTATATTTTCTGTCAAGCATCGGGACGATGCTTTTTCAGAGGGGGGGGGGCAATGCCACGCCCGCTTCTTGTTTTATTTTGATGTATTCGGGTTTGACAGCAAGAACGGTAGCAACGCTCGACGCTGACCACGCCGCAGTGTTCGAGAAGCTTCGCGATTGTAGTAGATCACTTTGTTAAGATTGCGCGCAGGACGCGAGTAGTCTAGATTATTCCAGAGCTTGCGCCACCACCAGTGATAAGACTGGAAAGTTCGATGCGTGATGTATAAAATACGGCGTCCCAGCCACGAGCAGTTTTTCGACGGCCGACGCCGCTATCAGTGTGTATCGCTGTAGTTTCACTTTTCGTTTCCCGGCCACAAGTTCGGCCAAATAAAGAGTTTCTTCTTGGACACGCCGACTGCTCCCTTTGTCGACGTCACGACCCACGTGACAATATCCATAGAGTGAATTGTTTCAACATTTACTACAAATTTCAACAAGCACAGCATATATTCAAAAGTTCCTTTCGCTTCATGTTGGCCCAAGACTAAATATGCCAAGTGGTTCCACAAGCACTTCAGAAATGTTTCCTAGTTGCCACAAACGCATACCAATTCCAAGACTATTAGTATACTAGATGCACCAGCTAACTTTAGCCAAGGTTTCAATGAAATATTCAGGTATATTACAGAAAGACAACTAAAAGCATGTTGTCAGCCCTTTATGGGAGAAAACTTTTTGCGCCATAGCTGTAAATTATAAATTCATCAGTTTTGCAAGTATTACATGTATAGATAACTTATAATGATGAAACACTAGTGTTTTTTTAAATGTGCATTAAACAGCACCTTTTCATGTTTATTAAGCTATCACTTTTGTCACATCATAAAGAAAGGTTGTGAAATACTAAATACCAATGTGACAATGCATTTGCACATTAAAAGTGCGATGCACTCACACGTATCAAGTCTTACGTGCTGCCTCTATATCCGCTTCAGGCGCAAATTACGATGCACTGTCTGCAAATGCGTCCAATTCACATGGCATGATTCGAACGCACTCAGTATTACATTCCAAGAAAGAAAATGAAGGAATGTGTTTTGTGAGAGCTTCATTAATTAGTGTGTAATTAAATATCTAAAAATTATTCTGCAGTCAATCAGCTCCAATCCTTGAATAAAAAGAACCAAACATTAGGCTCGAAATGCACGCACAGTTTGTTTTTTGGTTGTATTCGTTTCGAGCAAAGAAAAAACATACTCTTGACATTGGTCCTAGAATGCAGCACGTCGAACGATCGTTGAACATGGTAGTGTCTCCAGCAAAGTGATCCTCTGCAGCTAAATGACTGCTAGTTGTCCACTCAGGAAGCCTGTACGTATGTGCACACTGTGTTTCAAGCCATTTGAAGAAAGAGGAGGTGCGTGGCGCGCCTCTGAAGGATGTGTACAATTGTACGCACCGCCGCTGAAGGGAATATAATAGGCCAGTCGTGCAGGCATAGACTCCGAAGGTCATGCTACGAATACATAAAAGAAAAACGACGTGAAATCGTCATTACCAGACTTTCTCTGTGGCAGCACACTTGCTCAAAAGCACTGTTCATTAATGCATGGCATGACTGAGAGCACTATGATTGCAACTTACAAATGTGTAAAGTAGGAATTTTCACTTTTTGTGGGCGTTCCCGTTTCATGTATGCATTTCGTCCAACGCCCTTGTATGCGTGTGCATGCTAATAAACATGACACATGGCTACATTTAAACTAAAGCTTCAGCCCAGTGGAGGAACGACTTTATTCCATCAGACCTAAAGGTGTGCATGGCAGGGCATCTAGCTTGGAAATGCTGTGCACTAACCATTACACCATAGACTAGTGCCTAAGGTAGAAAAGAACATGCAGGCAAGCATGTTGAGATGCTTGGCAAATTTTTCACAATGCTGACGGTCTTTTGTATCTGTGTCCACTACAAGAAGCATGAGTAATGCAAAAACACTTTATTAAGCAGTGCCTTATATGCTGCAAGCCTGTTACATTGAAATGACACGATTTGTATTGCGATTTGTATTGGTCATGTCTTGCTGACGACACATAACCTCTCCCACCTTAAGTGCCAAAACGTTCAGGTGGCCGTCGTGGTCGTGTCGATCTTCGTAAGGGTGACAGACCCATTTCCAGCACGCCTTCTTCCGAGCTATCTCGTGACATTGTACCAATACTTTCTGCAGTTTCCTGCTGGCTATCCTCACCAAGGGAGTCGTCCTCCGATTCAGCTCTGTGTCTGAACTGGCCCCGACGCTGCCGCTGATGTCCTTGTGCAAAGTCCATGGAGAGCATCCTGGAACCTTGTCGATCATGCGCTACCACTGGGATCCGCCTTTGACTTGTTCTGAAGCTTTGCATCCAGATTGGTTCACCTGCACCAAATTTTGTCGTACACACTGATCGTGGGCTGTCTGCAAACCTTTCCTTGGGTGTAATGCAGTTCATCTTTGTTCTAATTTGGCAACACAACAAATGTTGCAGGTGTCTTGCCATCCTTGTCAGGTGTTCGGCAACACCAAAATGAACGATGTGCTATCCGCATTTTCAGATCCTCTCCCAAATGTTTCTTTAGTCCTTCCTTGAGCACATGCACAGCTCTTTCGGCTAATCCACTATATTTTTGGCAATAAAGTGCTGTTGCGAGTCGCTGCAAGTTGTTGCACACCAAGAACATGCGAAAAACTATGCCTATAAGTTGTGGGCCATCGTCCAACACGAACATTTTTGTAAGCCCGAACCATGCAAATATTGACCTTAGCGTCTTAACCAACGTTTCCAATGTGGCAATTTTCGTTGGCACCACTTCCATCCATTTTCTTTCAATATAATCTGTCCATTCAGGCGACCTACGAAATCATTCTTCTGTAGTGGCTGGCTACATCATCTAGGCCTGCGCACAAGTACAGTATGATTTTGCCAGTAACTTGATATCATTCTAGTCCCATGTACCAAAATAGCTCTCTGGCCATGCATTTTTATGCAAGCCATACTGAGATGCATCTCATGTGGCAGGTCTAATAACGTATGCTGGGCCAGCGCAGCATTAAGGGTAGGTCAATGCAATGTCTTCAGTGTAACCAAATGTTGCTTACGGCGAGTTCTCTTCTTCTGTTGAAGTGCAGTCAATGCTGTTTATGACCCTATGGTACAAACAGTGGCCATCCCTCAGAAATCCATAATTTGACCTGTTGATGATTTATGTCTCAGTCAGTCATTTGGTCCACCTTGCGGGCATATGTTTCTTCCAGGTATTCAGCATACAAAGCATATACCTACTCAATGGGATAACCATTTTCGAATTCTGTAACTGGCCATGGTAAATGACTGAGGGCATTGGCATTTGAATGCTCACTGCCCTTGCAGTACAGCAATGTATAGCTGCAGTTGTCAAGAAACGAAGGTCCAATACTGAATTCCAATAGCTGCCATTGGTGGTAATGCTTTACTTGGATTGAATAGTCCAGTAAGGGACTAATGGCGTGTCCATACAAGTAGTTGTTAAACCATGCTGCACCGACAAGACTGCGAGTGCTTCTTTTTAACTGCAATTAGGCTCTGCCCGTGTGAATTTGCTGGACTGGAATCCGATGGATTAGTCTACACTGTTTTTTGTGGTAAGGCAAAACGACTCCAATGCCTGCTGGCGGTGCATCACACTCCAGCCACTGTGTTCCCATCTCCACTGCCACTTCTTACTACCTTCAGCTGAAAGGGTCCATAGCAAAGCCAGCATGGTGGCCAGGTTTAGCAAGAACTTACCATAAAAGACCTACAAACACCTTTGCTCATCTTGCAGAAGTCAACTCTGGGGCTTCAACAATGAATGGCTTTGATGTCAGTATCCTTTGGCCACTAACCACTTTAGTCAATACAATAGCAGAGAAATGAGGCTTTTACTGAGATTTTTCACTTTAACCTAAGCAGTTCGACACCATACTCCTGCAGCCTCTATGCAGGTCCTTCAGTATCCGTAACAAGTCGTACTTCTTTTCTGCAACAATATCATCCAGGTACGCCTATACACCAAAAATATTGCCCAGCAGTCCATCCGTCTCCCTCCGAAATATGCCAGGAGTGCAACTTGTGTCAGAAGGCTGTCAATTAAATCAGAAGAGGCCCTTAAAAGTGTTCATCTTCTGAACGTCCTCATTTAACAGTAGTTGGTTGTAGGCTTGGCATAGTCCAAAGTCGTGAAAACTTCTCCACCATTCAGCTTTACAACAGTATCATCCACTGGAGGTAAAGATTACTGCCTTACAGCTGTGGGCACACTGAAATTCATACAACTATCCCCACAAACTCAACAGAGACTTCGTGTTCTCTAGGATGGGTACGACTAGTGCTGCCCATTGAGCAGTTTTCACCAGCATCAGGACGTAGTGTGTCAACAGACGGTCCAGCACTCCCAAGATCTTGTCTGTCAAGGTGTAGGGTACAGTATGAAAAAAAAAAAAAAACACCTGGACACAAGTTTTCTTTCAGCTGAAATGTCACTGATGGTCCCTTATATAAACGGAGTCCTAGAGCTAGTATGTTGGCATATTTGCTCAGCCGCGCATCTAGTTCAGTGTTGGAGCCATTCAATTTGGCTGCATGCTCAGGTACATTTCCAAGCTGTCAGCAACTGACCGTACCTGGAATATCTTTCCCAATGCACATGATCCTTGTGCTCAATTGTCCAACAACTGGAAGTTCTCCCAAAGGACAAGAAAGTCTTAACACCATTTTCCACAGCTGTGGCTGTTCTTTGCTTTGTACCGTGAGAAAATAGCCTAGGAAATGACATGGGAGATCCCACAGCCATCAGCATCAAGAGAAGTTATTCCAGCTGATGTTTCTGTAAGGTGGCCTAAACTTGTGGATGACCGCTTCTTGAACCAACTCTGGTGAACAGGCCTCACTATCATCCCAGCTTGTGTCCTTTTCAGCTGCCACTGCCCATTAGCCTTGGTGTTGCTGGTGTTACCTGACGGCAGCCAGATGTGCCGGAGTGGCAACTTCAGCCCAGGTGCACTCTTATGTAGCAACTGTTTTGCATCATGCAAAGTTGTTTACGTTTGTCCTCTGCATGAGGTTCGTCACAACACCATCCATATAGTACATCGCATTTATCCAGCGTCTGCTGCAATTTTTAAGGACCGTTCTTTTGGCACGCAAAATTTACAGCTCCTGGCTTAATAGAGTGCATGCTCCTTGTATTCTTGGCAACTTCTTGTGCAGAGACCACAATGTCTGTCCCACTGCAAGCGTCCGTTGAGTTGGCAAATGTTCTTGGAGATCATTGTGTACGCCACACATAATTCTGTCCCTTCACATGCAATCCAGTGACGTAGTTCTCCAAAAAGTCTCTAGCTGGCACTTCTCCGAAAGCCATCTAACTTCCACATCGAAGTCATGAGCAGTCTCAACAGTTTTTTGTGAGCGCATGATGAAAGCATAGCTTGCAGCGATCCCATTGACTTACGGGACGAACACAATGCTCTTCCAAATGTCCGACAACATCATAACCGACCCCTCCTACTGTGCTGTCCATGGGCAATGACATGAGCAGTGCACATTTCTGTGTTGCTTCTGCAATTCTTTGTAGTTCAATGTAAGCCTCCAGGCAAACACTATACGTTGACCACATGCTTTCCACAATTGTGAATTCTGGTAGTATCCCAGCACTCTCGCTAGTGCGAGTCTGCTCATCTAGCGTTATAGCGCTTCCTCGTCATCACTCTTATGTCGCATTGACGTAGACTACAAGTATGTAACGCAACATAAACAATTCATCCAGCAGCAAGGAGCCTATTTGTGTTGGCCATGCTTGATCACATTAGTTTCACCTCGTGCAGTGTCGAGGTGAGAGACCTGCACCACCACTGTTCCTTCAACCCATCAGGAGTTTCCTTGTGTGCTGAACCACGCCTACATGTCACACCCATGCAGAGTTTAACACCACTCAAGGAGTCCAAGCACAATGCTAAGCCTAGTTATTGCCAATGCTCTGCCCTTCATGCGACACTGACAGCTTTTTTTTTTTTTTATTCTCATCTCTGTCATTAACCGGAACACCAGAATCGGCCACATGGCGCAATGGATATCATAAATAATGAGGCCTTACAAAATGTGACCTCTTTATAGAAGTGGACATTATACCTGCAACATGAATAAGTAAAAAACGCTAATGACCCGCTTCTGCTCCTATGCTACTGAATGCTGTCACTCAGATTCTATACGAGTGTATCTTGCTAAGCTCGAAAGAGCAACTTGAACCAATTTTAGTGTCATACCCACCCTGCGAAAATCAGCAGCATTGCAAATTAACAGTAGTGTCAGCACATTGAAATGCACGCTGCAGGAAAAGAAAATGTTGAGGCTTTTCTAGTTATTTAAATACTGTTTTCAAATGCGTTTTTGTTAATATGAAATGGTGCAAAAAATAAGCTGCAGAGAGGCACTCTACGAAGCAGTTAATAATCATAACTGTTGGGGTTTAACGTCCTAAAACCACTATTTGATTATGAGGGACGCCGTAGTGGAGGGCTTGGGAAATTTCGGCCACCCGGGGTTCTTTAATGTGCACCTAAATCTAAGTACATGGGCCTCAAGCATTTCCGCCTCCATCGTCTACGAAGCAGTTAGTTGAATGAGTTGATTTCAGAGCAGCGGATACTTCATCAGAACATAAAAGATAAGTCCTTTTTTCACCGGTCTTCATACGAAGGGGTTAACACAAAATAACAGTTATCCTCAAGAGAAAAGTAAACACACTAACAATTGACTACCACTTCTGGCGCGTGAGCGATGAAACATGAATAGAAAGTTGGACAGCCATGAGTACAATATATTAGTGTGTGCAAGTATTGGAGCCTACTCCGCCTGCACAGGGAATCGTTCTGGTGTTTCTTCCGACACCCTCTAGGCATTTCAATGTCCGGGTAAGCACAACCGCTTTAGCTTTTCTTGAAGGGAAAAAAGACACCTTAGACAGACCTGACTGGCCGTCTTCTTTAGCCCATGCAAGGTGTTATGTATATACGAAATGATCGTTACAGAGGTAGACACCTGTCCACACATTGTAATTAATGCGTTTCCAAGGGGTCAGCATAAAATTGTGTCGTATAACAGAGATTTTTACTACATTATTTCTATGGGGGCTTAGCCGAGACCAAACCGATTCATTGTAAAATGCGGGTCGTCACAAAACCGGGGGACGTATATTCGAGGTTCCACTTAGTTCAATCTATTCATGTGTAAGTGAGCACGTGATTACTCAGACTGTGCCGTGATACGTGCACAGATAGCAGACAGACTTGACCCACGAGCCGAAATTCAGCAACAGACACCTGCACTCATCCGCATCCCGATTCATGTACAGTGGAACCTCGCTAATGCGTACCTGCCGGGAACGCGGCATAACTACGCACTAAACGGTAGTACGCATTAACCACCAAGTAAACATTTGCATCTCCTTGCATACGCCATCGCCGCCAGCAAAGAAATAAATACAGTGCCACAGCAAATATTGCCTAAAGTACCCACTGCAAAGCTTTTTCTTTCTTTTTCCCGAACTGGAGAAAAGATTCTGGTACTCTCGCACGACCATCCAATAGTGCCGATAGCGCGCGGTGGCAACGGCAGGACCATTTCGGAACTATATTACAGGGTCCGGTATACGCAGTGACCAACGTAGCGACAGAACGGACAGTGTTGGCTTTCCGTGATATATGCGTGTGCGTCTGTACCGCGATCTGGTACTAAATGAAAACTGACACAGTTCCAGTGAAACGCGGTACGGCTGCGTGGAGCTGATCGTCTCCTGGCTAGTTGCGTGCAGCGCGTCGCCTTCTCGGCTCACGGCGTTACTGCCGGGCCACCGGGCCGCGTGCTGCACGTGCGCATTTGTCGTGGGAGTGTTCTTTGTACCCACTTCGCTCCAGACCGTGCACAGATGCGGCGATGAGAACAGATGAGCTTGTTCGGTTAACGCGGCGATGACGAACTTCCTGCAAGCGATGCGCACTCCGCGACGCTCTAGCGGTCCTGGCAACGGACGGAAGCGCGTTTGCGTAGTCGCCCAATAAAAGCGTGCAGTATGGTTACAACAGCGCTACGCTTGCTGTACCGTACGCGTGCGTTTAGCGTGATAGCGTCTATGCAAAGAGGTTTCTCGTCGCCCACGACCAGCAACGCTCAACTCCGCAACAGCGAGCTGTTTTCGTTTCTACAAAGCGGCGCGCGCTTGAGCACGGCCCCGCACAATGAGGCGGCAACGAGGCGGCAGCAATCGGCGGCCCAGCGCATCCAGGTTGTCGCCTATTAAATGCGTGCAGTAGGCTTAAAGTAGTGCTGCGCCGCACGCGTACCCGAGCAGATATCTGAAGATACTTATTGTGATAAGGTTGTCGGCGATAAGTCATGCTGGCGCGTTCGTTGGTGGCCGCCGCCTCACCTTCGTTCTTTCCCGATGCTTACCCGCGAAGGCATCGCCGCAATCGCGCGGAAGTCGGAATCGGTGACAGACCGATCTACGCACTTCTCGAAAAGACTGAAAACCTTTGGCGGCACATTGTGGCGTCGGGAAGTTTAGCGGCGCAGTAAAATTTTATGGCACAAAACGTTATCGCGGTACGCAGGGTACGCACTAACCGGTAGGCGTAGGGTGAAGCACTACGGCTTATGCGGTCAGCGAATGCATTAGGCTCTATGAGACTCGGTCGGGGATTCGTCGCAACTACGTTTTAACCGTTAGTACGCTTAAAGCGGGTACGTATTAACGAGGTTCGACTGTATTGGTAGTCTTTCTGGGCACAAGTTCACCCAGTAAAGAGATTATTCGCTGCCACTGCAATGTAATATCTCAATAAAGTGTTAACTAGATAACTAATACACACATGCACCAAGAAAATTTAAACGACCTATGTGTGACAATATGAAATGCAAGCCAGCAAGCAAGCAAGAAAAACAGGTTACGCCAAGCAACGGTGCAAGTGATTTAGCCAAGAAACGACCCCGTAAACTTCATAACTTGCCACTAGTCACACGACTGCATGTTCGAAGCTATTCCTTTAGCAGGGAGTAATTTTCACACGATCCGTTTCTCTATTACATTTGTACATGTGCACACATAACGTATATGCATTGCATCATCGCACACCTTGTCCCAAATAGCCCTACAGCAATGGCCTGGCTTTACTAGAAAGCTTTGCTTTTTCAAAGGGTCATCTGATACAATATGAGTATAAATGGATGAAAGAAAGAGATCAAAGCACTTTCTTTAACTGTGAAGATTAGGCTTGTACGAATATTCGAGCAGTTTGAATATTCAACCGAATATTACAGTATTTGAATTAGCTTCGAAACAAATTTAACTTATTCTAAATTTTGAAGTATTCGAAACAAACGAATAGACATATATTAAAGGGGTACTGACACAAAAATTTTCAGTTATTTTTTTACTTCAAATGAAAGGTCAAGCTCTCAAGAGCCTAGAAAAGGTAGTACTAAGCGCGAGTGTACCCTGAAAAAGTAATTACAGTACATTTTCAAAAGCTAGTTTCGGTTCCTACTGTACCCTGACGTCGCAACACGGTACGAGTTTCTCATCGCATGCTCAGACAATATAGTGATGTTTCCACGGCCGCTCCGCATCGTGGCTGCGTTGGTGACGCACAAGTGGCCATTTTGAATGTTTTGGCGACGCACAAGCGGCCATCTTGGAAGTTTTGGTACCTAACGTCATCACGACTAGCCAGACTGCTGCGTGAAGTCACCATAATTGGTACTGTAGCCTGACATCAAGCTAGTGTCGATGTTGGTAGGTGCGCCATAGAAAAATTTACTTTTATATCAAGATGAATCAGAATCTGATTCATTGGATTTCAGTTTGTAAGACAAGAATTTTTTCACGAGTTCAGACTCCGATGACGATTAAGGAGTGACATCTGAAAACCGTGCGCGGCGAGCCATGCTTCAAAGACTATCACACGCTGAAAAGTTTTTAGTGTTAGAGCACAAACATTTTTAACCGGAAAAGTACTCTGGTGCGCTTATTTTTGTATATCTGTGAGCTATGTTTAATACAATGCATAATTTTTATTTATAAAAAACTGTTACCGTATTTATTCGAATATAGGTCGACCTTTTTTTCCCAAAAATGTTGCCCATAATCAGCTATCGACCTATATTCGTGACCAAAGAATCTCGACCTATATTCGCGATCAAAGCGACCAAAAGCACCGCACCTATGGCGTTCAACTGCCGCGCCTGCTGTTCTTCAAGCAGTTCTTGCTACATACGAACATTATATACCATAAAATCTGGTATAAAAACTGTACCCGTTCGCCTTTTCCGACTAAGTAACTAAGAAAAAAAAAGTTATTTGTGCAATAGCTGCACACCGCCTTTTCAAAGCCCCCGCGAAATGCAGCCGCTCCGCCATGTTTACGCTGGAACCCGTGATTTCCCTAGGTAGGCCGTGAAGTCCCTAGCCCCCTAGCCGTGCTGCCTGCCGACGCGCAGCCGCACTGGCACTGGCCTAAGGCCTCACTCTTTGTTTGTTGTTTGATCTGACGTGACGGTTCGCATTTGCAAATGCGCGGTTGCGACGGTGTCACGTCGGTAGAGCTACACAGCTGACTTCAAGCGTCAAGTGATACTTTTTGCCGAGAATTCCAGCAATTGTGCCGCTCAGCGTGAGTTCGACGTAAAAGTTGATTAGGGGTTGGCGGAAGCAGCGGGACCGACTGTTCGCGTGCAATGGATAGCGTCGTGCTTTTAGCGGCCCAGCAACTGACAGGCTCTTGAAAAAGAACTGAGGCTCCGGGCGTCAAGGAGGCCCTGCAGAAGGCCAACAGACCTGGTCGTCATACCGCTAGGTATGACGTCCCGGCTACATTAAGGACCGGGTGGCGAAGAGTTACAAAGAGTGGCTTGAAGGAGGATGCTGCAATGACACCGACGGGACGCCGCGAGAAGGGCTTCCCTCAATGAAGTTGCGACGTGGGTGAAGGACGCGCGGAAAGACTTGCCAGCGGAAATTATCGTGACTGGCTTTAAAAAGTGCTGCATTTCCAACGCAATCGATGGCAGCGAAGTCGACGTCATTTGGGATGCCGAGGATGCCTGCGAAGAATCCGACAACCTTCCTTCCACATCTGACGAACATGACACTCCCGGCAGCGACTAGGGCGCTAAGTTAATTGTAAATAAAGGTGTGCTATGTTTCAATTTTCCTGTATCTAAAAAAAAAAAAAAAAAACATGGGTCGACTTATTTTCGAATATTTTTTCTTTATTTCTCGTAGAGTGCTATAAGTAGGGGTCGACCTATATTCGTGCCCGACCTATTTTCGAATAAATACGGTAAGTTTTTTTTTTAGGATTCTGCTTGACTTTACCAGAAATAAACCATGTGTATGTAACACCAAAATGATTTTTCTGTCACTTTATGGTCACGAAAAAAAATTTTAGACAATCTTTTTCTTAAATAGAATCGCCTGAAAAATTTATTTCAGCGATAAAAAAATTACACATTTTTGGACTGGATTTCGCGAAAAAATTCAACCCTCAAAGGGTTAACCGCATGCAATCCCTAAGATGGTTTCACTGTAATGGAGGGGTGCTATACCATGAATACACCTATACAGGGGAAATCCGCACTGCCGCAAAGCCTCACTTCAAGGTTAAATGAACATATTACCCTTACATCGATTCATCAATTTGGTGAAGTTTAAAGGCTTGTTATACCGGCTTATATGCTCTAAGTATAGTAAATTTTAAAACGTAACATATTTTACAGGTTATCACTTGCATTCTACCGAAAGCCAAATCCTGCTTATTCAAAGTTGCTTCCACTTCCCTTTGAACCAAAAAGAGTGACATTTGCACATGCTTTCCTTCAATTTAAAAAAAATGCTGCGCAGGTTAGTTGAGTCACGACAGATATGCTCATTTTTCTTTACAATAAGTAATACATACTACTTGAATTCGATTCAAAATTATTCAACCAGATCACTATTCACTTCGAATTCGCTTCGACCCTAAAATTTACTATTCACACAAGCCTAGTGACGATGCACCTGTGTCCTTAAAATCAGCAGATTTATTAAAACCAGTTGCAGTAATGGTGGGTTAACATATGTTGCCTACAGTTGGTGGCAAACCTCATCTAATTTGGTGCAATGAATGCTGAGCAATATGACATCTCTGTTGTCATTTATTTAGATGTGCGGCACAAAAGTCATCACTATATGCATGAACAGTTCAAATACTACTTCAAAAGGTAAAAGCAAAAAAATGTTGGCCAACATCTTGGCATAAAAGGCAAGAAATGACTATTTTCACGAGTGTCCACCACTCAACTTCCAGAAATCACATTTAATGACACACTTTCCAGAACCGTTTGTTCAACGGATTTTGTGTGAAATGAAGACTTACCATGGGAATGTAAAATGCAGGAGAACAAAGTTACATAGGTTCTAACATCCACCTAACCTTCCCACCTAGCCGAGATGTTTTAGGAGTAGCCTTTAAAAAATACAAATTGAACAGAACCCAGCTGTTGTCAAACAATACTAAACCATTTTCTCTGCAGTTAGTCATATCACAGTGTACGAATAGAATACATAAAAAAAAGCACAAACAGTGTGCTAAGAGAAGACAAAAACAAACTAGAAAGCACAGCCTCATGCTCCCGTATGGGTAACCTTTAAAGGTAATGGATTTCAAACAAGAACCACAACACACAAGTGCCAGAATGGTTCCAGGGTGCATGTAAGCTTATCCAGGACCAAAAGAAAGCACATTCTTCTACATTCTGGCTCGAAGTGGTGGAGTCCGCTCTGCAAAACAACAACAAAAATATTGCTGCTCTATCCGTATACATTAATAAAATATTTAGGCGACAATCACATCCTTATTAAAGACATAGCCCAAAGTACGATCACTGGCTAAAGAGATTAAGAAAATTCCCTTACAATATAGTTCCTCAAATGCCTACACGGTGAACTACAAAACATTGTTTATCACCTCCATTTTAGAACTAGCAGTACGAAGCTGTGAAATAAACAAAAATACTTTTTTTTTTAAATTGAGCACGAGGCAGGAACTGCAACTACATCAGGCGCAAGCACTGCAACTGAGTACTACTGCTCTGTTAAAGCTCTATGTGACAGCATGCTTCCTACTCTTAGTACTATTCCTGTCATGAGTAGCTGGCTGATTCGCTTTAACACTATACAGTATAACCTCATTACAACAGACCTTCATAGTGAAGAGGATTTTGGTCTGTTGTAAAGGGAGTATGTAAAATCCAAGTACTGTTACAACAACTTTTATGTTAACGCTGAATGGGTCTGTTATAACTGGAGAGAATTACGAGTCACAAACATGGTCTTATTTTTAACGGGAGACCAAAAAAAATGCGATTTTTGGAAAATGGCATTTTCGGTTTCTGTAGCCCATTTCCTATCTGATTTCAAGATATCTTCACTGAAAACTACGTAGAAGTGCTATAAAATTTTATTTTGAGTCTGCCGACTTGGCGAAAATTGCGGAAATAGCAAAAAAAAAACTGCGTTTTTGAAAATTATAGCTTGGCAATGGCGCAACCGGTCGTCACCATTTTGGACTCGTCGTAAAGAGCATTTCTCCGTGTTCAAGTTCTCCGTTTCAGCTAGCTTCTCTATTCAGTAACAAGCGTACAAAAAGCACATGCTTGAAGTTCAATTCAAGGCCTCCGATTGGCTGCTTCTGCCGTGATGCTCGCTTCAGGATCGTCGTCTGCTGCTTGTGCGTTGCGAGGTGGTAGCTGTCGAAAATTGCGCTACTTAGTGACGCGTTCGCACTTGTTCTATGTTCACGGGTCGATGATAATTGAGAACGCTTTAGCTTGGCAGCTGCAAGCGGAAGCTCAATCATCAGATTATGATAGCGCGCCGCACTCGTCACGAACATCGCAGACGTGCGACTGTAATAGCGTTGACTCGTTGGACCCGCTGTTAGAGGTTCTTATCAGCACTTTGGAGCTTATGACGAAGACCACCGCGGGACAACCCTTTGTACTAGCAATCGAGCATGACGTACTTTGAAACGGGCACCGTGGCCACGCACATCGCAACCGAGCTTTCTACTCGATGTCGTGGCTAGGCCTAACTCCGTTCACGGTGCCAATGTACGAGAGAAATCCGAACTTTGCGGGCAAGAACATCGCGCTAGCGGACATGCGAAAACGAAGAAGCCGCAATGTCCTTCGTCGCAAGCAACGAATCGCATCGCCTGCTGGCTCCTCAAAACCGCGGATGGGCATTTTGCGCATCGGCAGCGGACCCCCTGGCCAAGCTCGCTGCGCAGCGACCGCTGGGAGAAGCGGCGGCAGCGGATAGCAATTTCGCGCGTCAGCGTCTCAAAACGCAACACCAAGCACGCTGCGCGCCGATTTTTTGTGGCTACAGCTAGGCATAGCTGATCATTTACAGACCGGAGATCGGCGGCCTTCGTTCTTAAATCGGTACGTCAACACCCGCGGCGCGCTGTTCCCGTCCCGAAAGTATGCTAAATGATGGTTTGAAGTCGGATTGAATTTGGTATGTCCGTAATAGAAAAGTCCGCTCTAAAGGAGACCTAACCACCTTGCTTGCCTGACATTTTAGTCAATTACAGTAAAAGCTCGTTAATTCGACTCTCGTTAATTCGGAAAATCGGTTAATTCGGACACGTCATCTGGTCCCTGTAAATATACGCATCACTCTATGAGACTGGGCGCTCGTTATTTCGGACAGATTTGACCGCAAATCGGATAATTCGGCGACTTTCGGGCCGCTGGCGAGGCTCGAAAACGAAAAAAGAACAATTCGGAACAGAAGTGAAGCTCAAACGCAGCATCGCCATGGACATCAATTGTCGACTTGGCTTGACTTGAGACTGGTTGAACGCCTTTTCTTCGCGTGTGTTGTTGTTGGCGGTGCCATTTTATTGCTTTGTTCCCGTTGGTGTGCTGCATCGTTGAACGTCGTTTTATCGAGGAACGATTCAGTACGGCTCCTTTAGCTTGATTGTTGCTGGAGCTTTTGTGCTGACTTTTCGTGTGAATGCACTCTCCGCCGATGGCAACGCCGGCGAAGCGGCCCAAGTACGAGGCGAAGGACTTCACCACCAAAGTAGAAATTTTGCGTGCCCTGAAAAATGGGCTCTGCCGACAAGAAGTTGCTCCTGTGCCATGACGTCAGCAAACAATACGACGCGAGTCTCCTGAGCGCAGTTAGCATTCTTGCGTATGTGTGGCAGAACACGCCTGCGCACGCCATTGCCAACTGTTCCAGGCACAGTGGCTTTGTTGTACCCGACTCCAGCGATGCCGAAGTGTCGCCGGACGACGGTGCCGACGATGGGCAGGAGAGACAGCTGTTCCATTTAAGCAGCAATTCCATTTACGAGATTTCCGTTTAGTGAGAGTCTACTGTATAACTTGTATTTCGGATTTTGCAGGAAAAGATTTGCTGTGTCTGTTACAACTGATACAGTGGAACCTTGTTAATGCGTACCTGCCGGGAACGCCGCATAACTGCGCACTAAACGGTAGTACGCATTAACCACCAAGTAATAAGTTGCATCTCCTCGCGTATGCCATCGCCGCCAGCAAAGAAATATGTATATATACACTGCCACAGCAAATATTGCCTGAACTACCCACTGCAAAGTTTTTTCTTTGTTTTTAAGATTCTGGCACTCTCGCACGACCGTCCGGTAGTGCCGATAGCGCGTGGTGGCGACGCCAAGGAGCATTTCGGAACTATTACAGGGTCCGGTATACGCAGTGACCGACATAGCGATGGAACGGACAGTGTCGGCTATATGTGTGTGCATCTGTACCGCGATCTGCTACTAAACGAAAACTGACACAGTTTCAGTGAAACGCGGTACGGCTGCATGGAGCCGATCGTCTCCTGGCTAGTTGCGTGCAGCGTGTGGCTTTCTCGGCTCACGCTGTCACTGCCGGGCCGTTTGCTGCACTGCACGAGCGCATTTGTCCCGTGAGAGTGTTCTTCGTACCCACTTCGCCCCAGACCGTGCACAAATGCGGTGAGTAGCTGGTTCAGTTAACGCAGTGGCGGCGATAAACTTCCTGCAAGCGATGCGCACTCTGCGGCGTTCTAGTGGTGCTGGCAGCGGACGGAAGCACGTTTGCGTGGTCGCCCAATAAAAACGTGCAGTATGGTTACAACAACACTACGCCTGCTGTAGGTACGCGTGCGTTTAGTGTGATAGCGTCAATGCAAAGAGGTTTCTCGTCGCCCGCGACCAGCAATGCTCAACTCCGCAACAGCGAGCTGCTTTCGTTTCTACAAAGTGGCGCGTGCTTGAACACGGCCCCGCACAACGAGGCGGCAGCGATCGGCGGCCCAGCGCATTCAGGTTGTCGCCTATTAAAAGCGTGCAGTACAGTGGAACTTCGATTATACGTCCCCCGGTCCTGCGACGACCCGCGTTTTACGACGAATTGGCTTGGTCCCGGCAAAACCCCCATAGAAATAATGTATTAAAAACCTCAATTGTACGACGCAATTTTACGCCGGCCCCGCCTCGTACGACACTTCGCTGGACTGTCCGAGAAAAAAAAAGACCTACGATGACGCGGGCTGGCACGCAAACACACTGCGGCCGGGCGAAAAAAGTCGGGAAACCGAGGAACCGAGTTCGTAACCGCGCTGCCACCACAGGGCCTCTTCAATTTTTCGACACGCGGTCGGCCATAGCTAGCCAGAGCCAATGTTGGCCGGAGCCAGCCGGAGCGCATTCGTTTTGTCGCATTGCACTGCGCACTTCCGTTGTCGCCTTTTTTTTTTCTCTCTCTTCTTTTGGGTGGTTTTGTAGTGACCGTTGTGAGCAGATAACATGGCAGATAATTTCGAGCTCGCTTTCTAGTATGCGATAACTTTCACTAGATTTCGTGTCGTTATACCGGACGTGTTGAACGGCGATTGTTGAGCCAATGTTTGCAACAGCCGCGGGAACCGGAACTCGCCGCTGTCTAGCTACCAGAGGGCTGGGGCGTTTTAGCCGCTCGCGATTGGTCGAAGCTTGCAAATCGAATAGGCCTACTGCCGTGCTGCCATTCAGCCATTCCTTCACGTGTTTGCCTCATCGGTTGGTTGTGCTGCGCCGCAGCTGCTGTGTCCACGTGCAAAATTTTTTGTGTTCGGACATTGGTGTGCGAGGAAGCTTTCGAATTCTTGGTTGCGAGTGCTGCGTCTCGCAATGTCGCGGAACCGAAAACCGCTGACGCTCGGAGAAAAGCTTCGCATAACCGAGGAGGCAGAGAAGCGGAACAGAGCAACAAAGGCCAGCATTGCCCGCGACCTGAACATTCCCGAGTCGTCGCTGAAAACGATCCTCGCGAAGAAGGACAGCATCCCACTAAATGCGGCAAAGTTCGGCCTGAACAGGAAGGCCGCGAAAGATGGCAAATATGCTGCCATGGAGAAGGCCCTCGTTGAGTGGTTGCGTCAGGCCCGCAGTTCAGGAATCGCCGTGGATGGCGCAATTTTGAAGGAGAAGGCTGAGACAGTTGCATTGCGCTGCGGCATTGACGACTTTAAAGCCTCCAATGGCTGGTTGGATCGCTTTAAAAAACGCAGTGGAGTTGTGTACAGCCGCTGCTGTGGAGAGAGCGCGTCAGTCAGCTCCGACACTGTAGAAAAATGGACTGCATTGCTGCCGGAATTGATACGGGAATACAAGCCGTCCGACGTGTTCAACGCGGACGAAACTGGATTATTTTATAATATGGAGCCAGAACAGACATTGGCATTCAAAGGAGAGAGCTGTCACGGGGGTAAGCGAAGCAAAGAGCGTCTTACCGTATTGCTTTGCGCTAATGAAGACGGCTCTGAAAAGCTTCCTGCCCTCGTGATCGGCAAGTTTGAGAAGCCGCGATGCTTCAAGAATTTGAAAAGGCTGCCGTGCCAGTACACGTTCAACCGGAAAGCCTGGATGACGGCTGCTATGTTTTCTACATATCTGCAGCAGCTGGACTCCAAAATGGGGGCTAAGAACAGAAAGATTCTTCTTCTGCTTGACAATGCGCCATGCCATCCATCAGATATGTCGCATTTGAGAAATGTGAAAGTTGTATTTCTGCCCCCAAATTGCACTAGCCAGCTGCAGCCACTTGACGCTGGCGTCATCAAGTGCATGAAACAGAAATATCGGAAGTTTCTGGTGCAGCGTCGGCTGGCGGGCATGGAACGCAAGCAGTTGGATAAGAAGCTTTCTGTGCTTGATGCAATGCACTACATTGCTAGTGCATGGGACGCAGTCACGCCAGAAACTATCGCCAACTCCTTCAGGCACTGCGGCTTTAATAGAAGTGGTGCTTGTTCTACCAGTGAAGCTGCACTGCCTGTTGACGATGAACCAGAGTTCGGCAGCCTGGAGCTGCCTGGATCTTTCGCGGACTATGTTGGTGCCGACGACGACGTTGCAGTGTGCAGTGAAGTGTCGCTGGATGACATTATCGAAACTGTGCGTCCCGACACTGCGGGAACTTCCGACGAGGAAGAGATAGACGACGCTGCAGAGGCTAGCGTGTCCGTTCCGACTTACGCGGACGTGTTGTGCTACGTCGACCACATTCGGCGGTTTGCTTGCGCACGCAATGAGATCGGCGACTTGCTGCCAGATGTTGCAGCTATCGAAAGAAAGCTGATGCGTCGTGGCTGGGCAAACTCTCAGAAGAAAATCACAGATTTTTTTAAAAGGTGAGAAATAAAGGTTCGTTCACACCTCCGATAAAATGCGTGGTTGTCATTTTTTCAATTAATTTAATCTACGTTCCTCGGAGCAGCGTAGGTTTGTGCCGCGGACTTTCTTCGGCATTATGTGCCCGCTGTTGTGGGGCAAAAATGACCGTCACTGCCTATATTCTCGGTTTTTCGATTATACGACGCCCGGATTAGACGACGATTTTGCGCGGTCCCCTGAAAGTCGTATAATCGAAGTTCCACTGTAGGTTTAAAGTAGTGCTGCGCCGCACACGAGCCCGAGCAAATATCTGAAGATACTTATTGTTATAAGGTTGTCGGCGATAAGTCATGCTAGCGCGTTCTTCGGTGGCCGCTGCCTCACCTTCGTTCTTTCCCGGTGCTTACTCGCAAAAGCGCCGTCGCAATCGTGCGGAAGTCGGAATCTGCGATCGACCGATCTACGCACTTCTCGAAGATGGAAAACCTTTGGCGGCACATAGGGGGGTCGGGAAATTCAGCGGCGCAGTAAAATTTTATGGCACAAAAATTTATCGCGATGACGCAGGGTACGCACTAACCGGTAGGCGTAGGACGAAGCACTACGGCTTAAGCGGTCAGCGAATGCATTAGGCTCTATGAGACTCGGTCGGGGATTCATCGCAACTACGTTTCAACCGTTAGTACGCCTAAAGCGGGTATGTATTAACGAGGTTTGACTGTAGTTTGTTTTGCTACTAGTTGGGTCTGTTCAAAACAGAATATGTTGCTGGAATTATATAGGCAGGCCAATAAAACTATGTGGGAGGAACAGTCAGTGATATTCAAAAGTACGTTGTCTGCAGATCCGTTGTAACAAGCCCACACAGGCTCAGCGAAAAAAGATTAGCACAAGTGACCAATGATGGGGCAGTATTGTGACTACAATCCCCTTGTTTTTGAGCATATCAATAACGAGTGACAGGCACGATCCTTTTTACCATTTGGATTACCCTTTTGGTAGTCCAGATGGCAGTTGATTTGGGTTGTTAGTATTCGTTGCGCCAGCTGTTCCATAATTTTACCCCTTCATGTGGCAAGTTGAAGTGGACCACAGACAAAGCATCCAGGGATTGCGGGAGGCTGGCACATCCGTTGCAAAGGCAGGTAGTAGCTTGAATTTTGCTCGCTGTATCATGCTTCATGTTATCCCCCTGATCATACAATGCGTAAGTACCCAGCTTAGGTGTGCAGTAATATTAGTAAGGGTTGCATTTATTTTCAACTTTGCTTTTGTACCTATTTGAAATACAGTAGAACCCCGCTGATACGTTTTTGAAGGGACCGTAGGAAATAAACGTAAGAGACGGGAAACGTAAGAGCCGAAAAACAGGAAAAACGGCAAAATATTTAGTGGTACAGAATTTTATTTCAATTCTTACGAGCAGCACGAAAATTGGCGCGCTCAGCCGCGATCTAGTCGATGGATAGAAGCGCGGAGCTTCGGACGGCCTCATCCACAGAAATGTAATCAACGTATGTGATTTCTTTAACACCAACAGCTGTAGCCATGAAAGAACTAAGCACACGCAATCACGACCGGCGCGGCGAGTCCGACCGCGAACCGCACGCACAACCATCAAGCTCCAATCAGCTCGAACTCCTCCCGTTCTCCGACAAATAACGATGATGATGAGTCTACGCCAACGCGATGGCAGAAGTGAATGCCAATCTCGAAGGCCTTGCTTTCGCAAGCAATTACGTCATACACGCCATGTTTGTGCAATACAAATATCAAAGGCTATGCTTTTGTCAATAGTAAATGCCAATCTCGAAGGCCTTGCTTTCGCGCGCAGTTACGTCATAGACGCCATCTTTGCAATTTGAATCTCGAAGGCCATGCTTTTGTTTGCATCAATTGAAAGATTCTGTTGCTTGCGCCTCTCATGCGGCTAATATTACGGTCAAACGAGGCCAAGCTGCGTGAAAATGCACCATGGCCGCTCTCTTTAGTAGTCACTCGGTCGGCTCCGAGCGCACTTCGCGACGTATCATACGGGAACGGTCCGACAGTTACGACGTAACAGCGGGGTTCCCAATACATTGTATCCTATGGGAGCTACGCCGGGACCGGCGGAAAACGACGTAACAGCCGGGAAAACGCAGCAGTGAGGAACGTAACAGCGGGGTTCCACTGTATTAGTTTTTAAAATTTTGATTGGTATTCCATTCAAAAGCTGCTACATTACCATAAATGAGAAAAATAAAGCATCTAAATACACCAAAGTTAATCCCTTGTTCCTTCAAAGCACGAACGTTGCAAAGGGTAAACGAGTCTCAAATGTGGTTCATACTTGATATCAGAGCATCTCAGATGCAATTCCAGATGCAATCAAGCTGGAAATGCCTTCAAGCCTTTATTAGGCATTTGTACTTGATAAGATGTAAAAAAAGGTAGAAAATATTACATGATTCTGGCATTTTCATTAATGAGAACTAACAGACAATAATGCCAAAGAAAGTATAAGGGATGTCTGGGGATTTTCATGTTACAGATGAAGCCAGCACCTTCAATTTCGGTTTCACAAACACTACGTTGGATAACATATTTCAATGTTATGTATTAACTTTAAAGAAACATTGCAAGAGCGCAACTTTTTCTTTCCAAATGTTCTCCCAAAGAATTGCACACATAGACAGGGAAAGAAAGGAGGAGGGGGGTTCATTTTGAACAAGCTCGGATGATTCCTCATATACAACATCATGAAATAAGTTTGCCTTGTACAAGAAATTGCACTTGACTTTTACCTCCACCTTTGTAACATAATAACGATCTATAAATATAAACGTGTGAAATGACTGCCTTTTCAAACATATACCGTAAAAACCCGCGTATAGCCCGGGGTTTTTTTCTAGATTTTAGGGTGCGAAATTTCGGCCCCGTACTATATGCGGGTCCCAAGAATTTTCGGCCCAAATTCAGTTTCGGTTTCGGCATAGCGCGGTGCTATCATCATCAGGTGTCTGCGCGCTTCTGCGCTAGGTAGTGTTAGCGGCGTTAGTCTTACGGACCCCCGCGTGCAACAGTGGTTGGTCAGTCGGTCAGTGGCCTTTGCTTCAACTTGGTGCCGAAAACGACGGCCTCGATTTTGCTCCTGTGATTTTACACCATGTCAGGACCGCGCAGGCAGTACTCGGCTGCTTTTAAAAGAAAAGTTATCGCTGCTGCCGAAACCATCGGCAACTGTGCCGCGGAGCGGCAGTTCGGAGTCAACGAGCGGAGTATTCGCGGTTGGCGGAAGCAGAAGGAAGCCCTCTTTGCATGCAGCGGCCAGCGAAAAAGTTTCCGCGGACCAAAAAATGGAGCATTTCCTGACGTGGAACGAGAACTCACAGACTTTGTGCGGGAGCAGCGAGCTGCACATCTCGCTGTCAACATCGAGCTGCTACAAGCGAAGGCAAGGGAGATCGCTCGAGACAAAGGCATTCAGCCGGAGGATTTCAAAGCGAGCAAGCATTGGGTGTCTCGCTTCATGCGCCGCGCTGGGTTCTCCCTACGTCGGCGTACGTCGATCTCCCAGAAGCTACCAGAGAGCTACGAAGAGCACCTTGTGGCTTTTCAAAGGTACATAATTGCGTTGCGAAAGGCAGTCCCCTTTCAGCTGGGCCAGATCGGCAACGCGGATCAGACGCCGGTCTACCTGGATATGCCCTCGGCGGTGACGGCGCATCAAAAAGGCTCCAGGCAAGTTATCGTGCGGTCGACTGGAAACGAAAAGACGCGGGTGACTGTAATGTTATCCTGCACGGCTGACGGTCGCAAGCTGCCACCCTACGTGGTGTTCAAACGAAAGACGCTGCCGAAGGGGGAGAAGTTCCCGAAAAATGTCGTCGTCCGCTGCCAGGACAAGGGGTGGATGGACGAATCGTTAGTCCTTGACTGGATAAAGTCCGTGTGGTGTCGACGGCCCGGAGCATTGCTGGGGCTGCCTTCGATGCTTGTGCTCGACGCGTTTCGGTGTCACCTGGCCGACTCCGTAAAGCGACTGCTGCGCGACTCCCGCACCGAGCTCGTCGTCATCCCGGGAGGGACGACATCACAGCTGCAGCCGCTTGATGTGTGCCTTAATAAGCCATTTAAGGACCATGTCAAGCGCCTGTACGTGGAGTGGATGAGGTCCGGAGAACCTGAAGTGACCCCTGCCGGACGGCTGAAACGGGCCTCGCCAGCGATGCTCTGCTCGTGGATAGTCGAGGCTTGGGCCTGCATTCCAGAGGCGCTCGTTTGCCGCGCCTTCAAAAAGTGCTCCATCTCGAACGCGCTTGATGGCACTGAGGATGATGTGCTGTGGGAGAACATTTCCGACAAGGGAGCTTCGGAAGAGAGTGCGTCCGACGACGACGATTAATGAAATGTCAATAAATGCATTTTTTCCATTTTGCTCGGACTATATTCGGGTGAAAACTTTTTTTCTCACGTTTGCTATCCCTGAATTACACCCCGGACTATATGCGGGTCCGAGCTATATGCGGGTTTTTACGGTAATACTAGCAAATATAGCTAAACAAGATTGCCACCCATATCCACCTTCTCACTAGCTGCACTGAGTGAACATCAGGACAGTGCTCTCTCTGGAGGGACGATAATGCCGCCGTCCAGGTGACAATAAAGACAACGATCAACCTGCTTGAGCGTGTGAGCACTTGCTGGAGAAGAACAAGACATTTTGGCGAGCTTGGCTCCCAAATCAGTTTCTCGAGCACAACAGAGTACTTGTACTTGTACTTGCACAACAGAGTACTTGTACTTGTGGCAATAAAAGCCCTGTCCTGGGCGAACCGCAACAATATGAATGACCATGAATGGTCTTTAGCCACTATAGCCTGCATCTACAGACAGTTGGTCAGAAAGAAAGCAGGAGTTACGAGGTTACCATGCTATAGCAGACAATGCTCAACTCAATGACAGTTGTTAGGCCAAACAAGGTCTACATGCTGCAGCATATCAAGAAGGGCTCTGAAAATATGTGAA
Organism: Rhipicephalus sanguineus; assembly: GCF_013339695.2. NCBI lineage: Eukaryota > Metazoa > Arthropoda > Arachnida > Ixodida > Ixodidae > Rhipicephalus > Rhipicephalus sanguineus. The sequence continues at coordinate 113,924,950 of NC_051176.1, read as the reverse complement.
CTAAGCTTCTCCAAAACAATAATAATAGGCATGAAGAGAGAAAGAGATTGAGTGGGAGGGAGGGAAGCATACTGGTAAAATTTGTAATTCCCAGCATGCACCACAAGCATGCCAACAGTGCTAAACAGCGAGAGTACGAAAGCCAAAGTATGAAAGCCAATAACAGATGTGTGCAAAACATTTGCACCAGCCACCAAGAACAGCAGTGCAGAGGTGACAAAAGAGCGCCCACCAGCAGTGGTAGCGCTGGCGAAAGCCCTTTTCAAGGCGCATCTCCCGAAGGGGGTGGGCCGCACATGTCAGCTGACACGCGGCAAAAGCCATCCGCACCTCGACCGTTGGGGTCAGCTGCCTGTATCAGGTCCCATGGGGCCTGGAACAGCCCTGACGGCAACGGTGTACAGTGGGTAGAGTTGAAGTCCACCATGTGCTTGCGGGCCTGCAAGTGTGGCACAGTGCAGATAATTAAAGTGCACAAAACCTAACAAATAGCAGTACTAATACACAAAAATAGTAGTATCTGGATGGCATGTGCATGAAAAAAAAATTCAGTGGTTCATCTGAAAAAACTATGATTTATTGAGAGGCATAGCATTGTGGGGGACTATCAATTTTCACAACCTGGAGTTCTTTGTTATGCAGCCATATAAAAAAAACTACCCAAGTATTTTGCATTTCGCCCCCACCAAAAATCGGTCCACCTGGCCTCCCCCGCTGGATTCACAGACCGTACCAGCGTTCTCTGTTAGACTTTACACATGAAGCAAACTTGCATGTGCATTTTTGATAACGCGAATTACTATTCCTAAAAGCAGGATTTTGAAATTTAAAAAAATGCAGCCACTGCGGCCAGGATCAAACTTGAAACCACAAGCTCAGCAGCTGAGCAGAGCATTGCCATAGCCACTAAGCCACAGCAGGTTTGTGTGCACGTCAAGATAAATGTCAAGCTACTCTGCAAGCATATTGCTACGTACCAGTGGCATTGCGGTGAACAAGACGAAGAAGAGGACGACAACAATATAGACTGGTGCGAGCTGTTCGGCAGCGCTGCTCACTTAACCAGTTGTAAATATATCTATTCCTATTCCTTCGAGTCTGTATTTCCCCGTAACAATATTATACATATTAAAGAGCCAGACTGCAAACACAAAGCATAAAGATTTTAGGGTTTTACGTGCCAAAACCCCGATATAATTGTGAGACATGCCATAGCAGGGGACTTTGGATTAATTTGTAAAAACACAAGCAAAGTAGCCTCCATACTTAGGAATTGATCCACAGAGATTTAGAGTGAGAACAGAATGCTTCAACAATTATGGTACTTGTAGATACTTGGGGTGAACAGTGCATAAAAATGCTTATTAAGCATCACAATTTTTTTTTAACATAAGCACCCAATACCACCTCTCCTTACTCAAAATTATGCATTTTGAAAATCAAGAAAAACATGCAAGCAAACATGAGCACACAGTATGTAAATGGATAGAGGGCACTCAATAATGGTCAACATAGAAGTAAATAAAACAAAGTTTTGATGCCCTGGACAATTCATTATGGAACACTTGCTCTTCTCTCTAAGGTCATTCCACACCAAATGTCAGCCATGTTGGCAACCATCTCATGTGTTCGAAAAATTCTTTGGTCAAGTGGGAGCCTTTTGAATTTTGCAGAATGTCATCTGAATGTGACTTTCGTCAGAAAATTTATTCTGAGAGTATGGTTTCTCGTGTCTATACCAAATTTGGTTTAGTATTACATACTAAAGGGGTACTGACACCTTTTTTCGAAGGCAAGTTTACTCTGCCGTATAAATCTCCTGTATACAGAGACGGCTCTGAGCAAGTGTGAAGCTCAGCAAATGCTGATAAGATATTTTATTTTGGTATTAAAGTCAATTTTCCCATGGCGCACCTATCGACATCAACACTACCTCGACGTCAGGCTACAGTACTCATTCTGGTGACTTCACGCAGCAGTCTAGCTACTTGTCATGACCTCAAGTACCAAAACTTCCAAAATGGCTGCTTGTGTGTCACCAACGGGGCCCCGGTGCGAAGCGGCCATGGAAAAGTCATATCTTGCGCGAGGACGTGATGAGAAGCTCATACTGCGTTCTGACGTCAGGGTACAGTAGGGACCGGAACTAGCTTTTAAAAACATACCGTAATTACTTTTTCAGGGTGCACTCATGCATAGCAGTACATTTTCTAGGCTCTTGACGGCTTGGCCTTTCATTTGATGCAAGAAAACGACAACTGAAAATTTTCGTGTCAGTAACCCTTTAAGCAAAGCCATTTGTGTAAGGTGTTCGAAGTTCAATAATATTACTGCAATTCTGCTGCCATACACACCTCCAGATAATAATATCTGGGGTTTAACGTCCCAAAACCCCGATATGATTATGAGAGACGTCGTAGTGGAGGGCTCCGGAAATTTCGACCACCTGGGGTTCTTTAACGTGCACCTAAATCTAAGCACACGGGCCTCAAACGTTTTCGCCTCCATCGAAAATGCAGCCGCCGCGGCCGGGATTCGATCCCGCGACCTTCGGGTCAGCAGTCGAGTGCCATAACCACTAGACCACCGTGGCGGGGCGTATACACACCTCCAGAAATTTTGCTAAAATGTTCTATGCTTGCATTTTCCCCCGCCATTGTGCGCTATGTACGATTATCTGAGTAATCACTACTTACTCTACAGAAGGCAAAGCAGCATATTTTGCATTAAAAATACTTTCCATCCAGTGACGTTTATAAGTCTTATGGGAAAATAATCACAAATTTGACAAAATCTTCATTTGGTCCACGTTGAGACAATTCACACCATGTGGTGCTCCAATTGAAAATTAGCTTTATACCTCGATCAAAAGCAAACAAATAGTTGTTCTCACGTGGCAAGCTTTATCATTATATTTTTTTGTTTTAAGCAAGAAAATAATTTTTGAAGTTCCCCACTGATGGCTATCTTCCCATTTGTTCATATTGTCGCTTCCTTATAGAAGTTCCCCATTGCCGGCACAGACAAGTGAAATAAAATTATATTATGTGACTAACGGCGCAAGAAAGGACAAGGGACCAGGAAGAAACACAGACGACTGTGTTCGTCGGTGTTTCTTCCTGGTCCCTTGTCCTTTTTTGCGCTGTTAGTCACACAATGGATCACCAACTTGCCCAAAAATTTGCTCTCTTAAAATTATATTGTTCACACCGTGGAAAAACTGAGCAAGACGTACAGCAGAAGTCTGTCAATACTGGAGATAAAAGACTATATCATGTTTATGACCTGCTAGGGACCATAACAGAGCAACATTTTATTTATTTTTTATGTAACGCTACGATACCAGACAATTCCTTATTGTAGAAATGGACTGCTTAAGGCTCACCCGTAGTAGGTAGCAGATTCTGTTATATGAAGTGAATAACTTGGAGATGTTAAATGCACGATAAATTCCAGTGTGACCCTAGCTCATTAATACAGTTTCACAAATAACTTTACGAACTGGTCACTTCAAGGCACAACTACCAAGTCCAGATATGTAATGAAGTCACATTCACATAGCAAGTGTCCTGTGCTAAACACCAGCTCACGCAGCTGCATGCCAGAATGATGCAGCAACATGCAGTGATGTTCATTTTAAGACTATCAATACAGGAAAAATGCAGTGCTGATAAGTAACAGCTTCAACATCAGTGCATTTAGACACAGATTTCGAGAGTGCAATATTTCCAATCTGGCACTTATCCAAGGATTTCGGTTAATTATGTAGATGTTCCATTATTGCTGGGCTTCAATTCCATAACTGCAATGTGTGGCCTAAAGTAAATAATTCAGAACTTATTTGGTGAAAGGTTGTTAACGCCTTTGGTGCCATGTCATTACGCCAAATTCAGACCAAAAATAACAGTTATTTTTTGAAGACCCCACATGCCAGCATGTTTAAATTCCTTTGCATGAATTCACTTAGTCGTGCTTGCAATTGCACATGAACTGTGTGCTGCAATTTACCGGGAGCACTATGAAGTACAAATTAAACCAGCTGGTCCACGAGGCCCAGCTAAAAAATGAAAGGTACTGTCAATAAGCCGAGTTTGTCCATGGCAGTTTTTATCAGCTCATCCAAGGAAGGGAAGGAAATATTACCTAGCACGATCCTGTAACTATATGTGCATGTAACCTCTGCCTTGAAGCAATCGAGCTACTTCAATCTGTTTCTGCTAAATGACACTGCCTTGCAGAGCAACAAAGCACACATAGGGGGCACCATGTGTGACAGTCAAATAGAACAGTTTTAGAGCAGACGCACCTCACATAATGGCACTAATCAGGAATTGGTGATGCCTCAATGCTACCACAACGATGGTTTAGTAATGAAAGAATCGAAAGTATTAATGATATTACCAGAAAGAGTATGAGCTGTATCTTGACATCAACATTCAGGCCATCTCCTGAAAACATGAGAACATTGAGAAAAGACAAATATTATGATAAATGTCTTAAGTACAGAATGCACATGATGAAGCAATAAAAGTAGCCCTACTCCCTCCAAAAGCTCCCCATACATAACTCAGCTGCTCATTGCTATGCAGATTAAGACTAATTTCCAGTGTGGTACATTAAGCAATAATTGAAAGTTTGCATATAGTATACCAACCAAGTAGAGGGATCAAATTCAATGTCTGTTTTTCAGAAATAGATGTTATAGTCAATGACAGAAACTTTATTATGTTGCAAGTGCCATGACATGAAAACCACTTGATATTATTGATGAGAAAGAACGCTGTACATTTATTTGCAAGCCGTACGAAAAATATTCTACATTCAATGTAATTTGATATGCACCCAGCACTATTTGATTCGTATTGAATTCGGTTTCAAAAACTACTACGTATTGTCATACCCCTAATAAAACAAGAGCACTGTGTTCTAAGAAAAAAAAAAGACAAGGAAGAGGGAAAAGAAGCTCACCAATGAGCATAGGGAACGATGGGCCATGGTCCCTGATGTAGGCCGCCAGCTTCTCCATGCAGGCATCTTCATCCACACCACCTTCGTTCCAAAGAACCACTATAAAGACAAGGCACCATGCTCTTTAGGAGATTAAGAAATTTACTCCCCAAAACTGCACAATGCCTAGGACACCTACCGAGGAGTTATGAGGTGAATGTCATAATGTGAATAACCAGAAGTCCACTCTAAAAACTGGCAACCATTTCTAACAACTTCATCTTCAGGTTGAGCTATAGGCACCCTGTACTGACCGGAGGACGCTGTGTAGCTCTCATTTTACGGCTCAGTATTATTGAGATTAGCCGCTAGGAATATGATGAAAATGAGATGCTCCCAGAACACATAAGATGGCGTACACGTGGGCCCCTTCTAGTCCGGACCTGGCCGTTTTGATGAACGCATGTCCCACTACTAAAAAAATTAAAGGGGTCATGAAGCACCCCTTGGGCTTGTTGAAAAAACACATCCTGCGGAAAGCTGACACGGCTATGAACTGCTCTGCCAAATATTACAGTCGTGCGCGCCGCGTAAAGGCCACAAGCGGAGCGCGAAGTTGCCGTTTCCTCAGGCGCCCTCTTTTCAAACAGAGACCGGTTCTCACTCTCGTCGGTGGGTGGGGCGTCTGCACGTTGACGACGCGGATCTGCCTGTTTACGTCGCAAGAGACATAGCATGTTTATTGGCCGATAGCTGACGTAAATCGAGAGCGGCGTTAGGATCAGATGCGCTTCTTGCCGCGGGGTGCCGCCACTTGCCGGCACCGCACTCCTCAGTACATGGTAGCCGCACTCGCGCACGCAAATCATAGCGGGAGAGCGATCGCGTTTCATGACGCGCGCTGACGTAACTTTGTTCCCCCGTGCCATCCCTCCCTGTCTAGCTTCCAGTGCGCTCGTCAGCGCGAGAAAAGAGAGAAAGCGCTGGGAGCATGCGCCAAACCCCCGTAACTCCGCTCATTCTTGACGGATTCGAGAAATTTTTGCGGCAATCGATTCGGGGAGGCAGTAAACTCCGATACTGAGGTCATTAGATCATTACTTGGAAAGGTGGTTCATGACCCCTTTAAGGAAAAAAGATGAGGTGTGTGCTCCACGCTGGATATGCAATGATGGCCATGTCAAGCATGTACAGTCTGAAAGGGGGAGACGCAAGTATCACGTAGTCAGGGCTCTGGCTCAATTTTGCTGCTTCTGCTCGCTGGGCTGTGGGTTTTGGCACTGCTGTTGATTCAGATAACACCATTGCAGGGTGCTTATACGTTTAACGAACAGCCAGTTACGTACCCCAGCTGTCCAGCAGAAATGTGTAAAGAACATGCTGACAGAGAGCACAGCAAGGGACATATTAAAACAGTCAACCCTCATTATAATGGAGTGAATGGGATGGCAAAAAGCTTCAGACAAAAGCGATAATTTTATAAAAACAGATGCAGCACACATGTTGCGACAAATACGTCCACAGTGTTTGCAGCACCTCAGAATTAAAAAAAAAAGAAGCATTATTAAAGCAGCGCTAAAGACGAAGACGTAAGAAACAGTGTGAATAGGTCAGTTTAAATGATGCAAGCTGCTGCTGAGTGCCATCACAGAAATCTAGAGCATTTAAAGAAATCTTGGAGGCTCTTAGGACCATGGAGGAAAAGAATACCTTTATGCTCAGGCACGTTTTTAGTATTGCTCATGGGACCCGAGATAAGCTAGCAAGGTTGTAACGTAAACAAGGAGCCATGCACTTGGCAGTGGCTGATCATATGGCGCATCTACTGTTTTGTCTTGATTGTAGGCCATGTAGTTACATGGGTAAAGTTTCCCTGACGATAAATCAGTTTGTAGTTTGCACTGTTATCCTTGGCTGGTGTGTTCCAGTAGGTTTTCCAAACGGTACTCAGCGCATTACGAGGAGACTGAAAATCTTATTGCCACCTGTGGTACAAGATCTCTCACTGAGCCAAAAATTTGTCAGCAGTACTCCCTTTCATGACCTGCAATTAAGAAGACCTGTTAATTGCAAAAGGTCTTACTTTGGTGACCCCTGTCTCCTGAAAGCCAGTCTCGAAGTGCCCAAAGAGTCTCTTCTGTCACAAGCTTTGGGAATCTGCAAAGAATAAGGGGCTCTTGGTTAGCACTCTCTGTCCACATGTAAACCTTTCAGAAAAAAAGGTATTCTACAAAAGTTTACATGAAAGTTTGGTGGTGAGTAATACTCCAATATTTACCGATGTTTCAGAAAACCAATCAGCAGGTCATTTCCACGGTTGCTCACAATTTGTGCAGACTCCCTGCAGACGGAGCATATTAGTTCAATATTTCTGACAAACGCCCTGCCTGTTACGATAAGCAATACACTTACTGTGTTGAAATGATTTCGTCACGTGTTCGTCTGTACATAAGAACAGGGCCTCCGTATCTAAGGGAAGTTTAAAACAAAAGCATATTTAAGATGCAATGGCATTACCCTTTCCAAAAGGGCACTAATGATAATGTGATATTTCTTGAAATACCTGTTGAGTTGCTCGAGATTGTTCAAGTTCAGGTACCCTCTGATTGTTCGCCTTACGACAGGCTCTGTAAACAAACAAAAATAGAATATACGCTCACATACACAAAATTTTAGTGTACTAATTCAAATATCAGAATCCCCAGATTCTCTCTTGAAAAAATTATAGGATATTATATTCTATGAATGCTTCAATACTGTTACTGTAAGGGTGCTCTGCAACAATTTTTTATAGGGGTGTGCGAATATTCGAAATTTCGAATATTTTTTGAATAGTGCTTGCTATTCGATTCGCACTGGAATTTTACTATTCCAACTTCCCAAAAAGAAATACAGTCAACGTCCGATTGAAAGTGACCCCCTTCGGATTTTCGATATGCTTCACCTCATTACACTTTCGTATTGCGGCAAAGCTGCCTTTCAAGCTCCATTAGTCGAAGTTTGCCAAGACACAGTCAACGTATGATTAGAAGTCGTCCCTAGATTTTCAATATGCTTCACCTCATCACACCCCGGTATTGCGGCAAAGCTGCCTTTGAAGCTCTGTTACGGTCGAACTTTGCCAAGACACAGTCAACGTCCGATCAGAAGTGGTCACTAGATTTTCAATATGCTTCACCTCATCACAACCCCATATTGCGGCAAAGCTGCCTTTCAAGCTCCGCTACGGTCGCAAATCTATTAACTCAAGAAAACGCTGGTTCCAACATGGAGATGAAAGATGTGACAGAGTTGGGGGCTCAATTAATGTTGTTTTGGGCCTGAAATTTGGGCAGAAAGTCCGAAAAATCGGACGCCGAAGCTTTTTAGCATCCAAAATTTCAGATGTTCTTATATATCGACGTCTACGAGGCAGATTTGGAACTCCGGACTTGAAGGGAGCACACCCTTGTCCGCCACGCCACATCAGTTGGGCTTCCACAGAAGTTGAAAGAGGAGGAGAGGCTCAGGAAATGGCATCTTTGCCTATCACGTGTTGTCGGCAACACTTTGGTTGCACCAAATCATGTACATAAATAGAATTCAGCCTCTACATTGCCTCATTCTTGATAAGACAACTATGAAACACCACCTCGCCAGTGCTTCATCAATCTAGCGAAAAGAAACACTTTCATGTTGCTATCTCATAAGAATATGCTTAGGAATCCTCTCTAACTTTTTTTTCTGCAATTTCGCTTCGAAGTATTCGAAAAATATTCTATTCGATTTTCACACACTTCAATATTGAAATTCGCTTCGCACCCAAAATTTTGCTATTCGCACAGCTCTACTTCTTTAACATAGAAAATGCTGCTGATCTGCAGTCAAGGCTCCTGTGAACATGCAAGTCAAGTAGTATTACTGCACTGCACACAGCAGGGAACTTGCAATTTCGTTTCAAAAACAGCCGAAACTCATTCGTTCTCCTCTCAGCAAACTATGCAAAAATATGCTCGGTCAAATTTGTTTTTGCTTCGATTTATATAAATAAAAATATACGTTTCTTTCTTCCCAAACACCAAAAAAGACTAACTTCCAGTCTCGATCAACTGCTTTCTACTTTTGTTTTGTTTTCTCCTACGTTCATGCGAGGTAACAAGTGGAGTACTACACCCATGCTATTTCAAACACTAGATGCCAGAGTTGATCACTTGTCTTGCACAAAGGGCACTGGGACAATAGTCATCTATGCACAATGTTGTTTCTAAAGCCACTGGTACACTTGCTATTGCGTGCTTCACCTTTTTACGCACCTCACGAGCAAGATGTCTTGCCAGGCAACACTTTGTGTTAGCTAATTGAATTCATTTAAATACACACCATATGGATTTCGCAACTATCCGCCAATGAAGCTGATGCAGGACAAAATCAGTGTGCACCAGGTACTCACTGAGCTCAGCTCACTGAGCTCAAGAAAGAGAAAGGAATAGATAGAGAGAGAGAAAGAAAGCTAGAAAGAAACCAATACGAAAAAGATACAAGAAACAGAGAGAAAGAGAAACGAAGAAAGAAAGGAAAACAAAGAGAAACAAGGAAGGCCACCCCCCAGCTCCGCTCTCCCCTCAGGCTTGGCACCACTAGTACGAAGCTGCCATAATTTTATTGGTGTACCGTATTTACTCGAATCTAACGCGCACCTTTTTTCCGGAAAAACGAGTCCAAAAATCGCATGCGCGTTAGAATCGAGTACCGAAAAAAAAAAAAAAGAAACTCGGCTATCGTATTGCCATCGACATTTCAAAATGGCCGCCTCCTACGCGCCTTGGCCATTTCTGCCAGTTCGTACGTGTGCCGAGGAGATTGTTCGCATCGACGGCATGGAAGTGCCGACTCCAAATACTCGACGAGTGTACCACGATGCCGCATTTAAAAGAATAGTTATTACATGTGCAGAGAGACGGACGGAAATCGGGCCGCATCGCGGTCGTTCGGATATAGTTCGGAGTTCTCGAAACGTGCGTGCGAGACTGGCGCAAACAGAAGCAGATTTTTTTTACAGCAAAGCTTCACGAAAAGGTTTCAGTGGACCAAAGCAGGGCCGGTTTCGCGAAATCGAAGAGTGTTGACAGCGACAAGGAGTTGTCCGACAGCGACGTGGACTGATCCATTACGCGACTCGTATCGCCGCCGTAGTGGTGACAGTTTTAGCGGCAAGGCCCGCTTTTTGACTTTGTGTTTTACTTTTTTTGAAACTTCAGTTCTTTAAAACCCAAATACTTGTTCTTCTGAATGTGCAAACTTCGACTCCTACGGACTTTTTTTGTTCTTTTCTCTTACGAAAAACGGGTGCACGTTACAATCGATGTATTACTTTTTTTTTTTGTCGCGGAAAACGGGTGCGCGTTACAATCGAGGGCGCGGTAGAATCGAGTAAATACGGTATTTCCCTCTGCCTTCAGAATAACCACAATGAGCCTCAAGAGTGTATTATTCATTAATAAAATAAAGGGCAGGTGGTGTCATTGGTTTCCAGTTCCTACAAGCAGTTTTCATACCAACTCAAAACTTGTCTGGGGAGCAGTGCTCTATTTCACTTCACAATGGTCCCCAGAGGCTAAAACACTAAACAAAAACTCTATAGAGGAGCCTGTGCAAAGGACTCGGCAAGAATGACAAGAAGTGTCAGCTCACCCCAGCTAGGAGGCATCTTGGATGCAGCCAGGGGAAGAACATCGTCAAAGGTAGCATCCAGTATCTGTTTGCAAAAAACAGCAGTATAGCAATGTGCAATTGAGTCCCGCTCATCTTAATTAGGAACAAAAAAAAAAGAGATTACATAAGTTTTTATGTATGGCTTCTTTGATTTACAAGTCCTGGCCTGACCGGGACACCCACATGGCATTTGTTTTCCAAAGGAACCCCCTGAAGGCTCTACCCACTTGCCTGAAAGGCATACAGAGTGTGCTTGTTTCTTACATCCTGGACTAGTCCCACACACCAAGTACCTATTGCAATGATGATAAGATTAAAAAGGCATGCAGCCATATTATAAGTTGACAGAATTGCACTTGAGCTACGACACTGGTCATTTCCCTGTCTATGGAAAGTTCTTTTTTGCCCACTTTATTTCCTTTCCATTTATGTATAATTACTAAACTACTGTTAAAAACTACAAATAATGGCCCCTATGCTTTCCTTGGCTTCATTAGGTTGTGTCTAGCAAAAAAGCAAGCTTCCGATCCATTCCCCACTCATTTGTACTTATTTGTAACCAATTCAGCTGATCTAAAATTTTGCTGCGATCTACTTTTCATGCCCTAAAGTAATATACAGGCTATGAAGGATGACACAGCAGTGGAGAAGGACCTCTAGATTACACCGAACCACCATCAAGTGTGGCACACCATGCGCTATTCTGCATCCAGCCTTCATAAGACTGCAAATACCACTGAAAGTCAAACAAAGCCATTATACGAAGTCAGATTTTACTGCTATGTCAAGGTAGACAGGATAATGCTTAGTGGAAGAACAATAAAAATGGAAACAAATTCAAGCACTTAAGTGTCTATGATAAAATCTGTTGGCTATGTCTACGTGTGTGCACATCTATTTTAAAGGAGTAGCAAGCCCATTTTAAATTGCACTTTTTCTTTTTTGCATTCACCTTTCATAGGGTAGCTGAGGAGAAGAAAAGCTTAACATTTTGCTCAGCAATTTTATAAGCTCATGATACACATTTACTACCCATTCCTGGACAAGCTACACAAAGCCTGCTTCTGCCTTTGTTTTTTAGTAGCAAATGCAAATTATTCTGGCAACGTAACACTGATCCTTGTGAAGACAACTTAAAGGGGCCCTGCAACACTTTTTCAAGTAATCATTGAATGGCTTCATTAACGCAGTTTATTGCCTCATGAATCGACTGCAGCAAAATTTTTTAAATTCGCCAAATATGAGCGGAGTTACAGGAATTTGTCGCAAGCTTTAAGCACTTTCCTTTCTTACCAGCAAGTGCACTGAAAGCTACGCAGGGAGGGGGGACTGACTAGGGGGCAAAAAGCTTATGTCCATTCGCCAGCGCGTGCCATGACCTAGAGCACTTTTTTTGCCTTCAAGTGTACAGGTTACTTTCAGTGTGATAGCGAGCGAGTGTGCAGGCAGTCTGTGGTACCTAAGCAGCTCACGATGCTTAAATCGGCCAATTGTTGCGGACTTTGTGTTTATGGTGCAGTCATTTAGGTTTATGGCATCATTTGTCGAGCGAAGAGCGAGTGATTTCTAGCTGACTGAGAATTAATTGTAAATTCTAGGCCATGTGCTGCGCTATCATGTTTGGCTCACATGTTCTAAGGAGCCTAGACTATTGATTGGCAGCGTTTTCCAACCGTGCTGAAAAAGTGTTGCAGGGCTCCCTTAAATCACACTCTTCACCTTCATCAGCGAACTTGTATAAAGTTCGCAGCCTAGTGAATATGAAACTTGGTAAACACTGGGCAAGTGTAACATTTGTGATTGCAGGATGTAACATCATTTTTATACTCTTCCCAATTATGCTCAGCACCCAAGTGGCACTACACTGCAAAATAGATAATTAGTTCGTCTTGAATAGTAACCAGTAAACTCTTGTCAATATCCCAGTCTGCTGTACAGCACGCAAATTCGTAGTAAATATTTTTGAAGAAAGAACAGTGAAAAGACCACTGACCAGCCCCTTGATGTCAGGATAGTTCATGGCTGCCCAGGTGGCACAGTAAGCTCCTATTGACCATGCATATACAATGATGTTCTCAGGGGCAAAGCCCAGCCGGTGTATGGCAAACTGCATCACAACATCCACAGCATTCTTTTCCTGGTCTGGAAAAGGCACTCCCTGAAAAGAGTTGGGCATACTCATTTTCAAGCAGCAGTGGCACCAAGTGCAGTTGAATTGAGAGATATTGAATGCAGATATACTGAATGATCGTATATACTTAGCAGTCATAACATCCTCTTGAAAATCCTCTGGAAAAGCCTAGTACCGTACCATGAGTATATCAACCTCCAATGCATCTCCCCGTTCAATTGTACAACAAATGCTGCACCCCTGCAAGTTCACTTCTCCCAATTGGCCTACAATCACTTCTTGCATCCCTGGGAGTACTTACGCCAAAGAAATGACATTTGCTTGGCACATGCTGTCAAATAGAGCACTGGGTCTGAAAGGCTGTGTGATCGATGAGGGAAAAACGCGCAAGGAGTGTGTCTCACAAAAAAGAAGGATGGCTTATGCAGTGGGAATTTTCTTTGCAATCAATAATGATGAATTTTCTCTAATAAGTTTCCCCGCAACACAGCCACATAATGCGGTAAAGAACACTAACAGTGCTGAGCACTGGCCACCATGCAGTGAATCAGGCTACCTGTGGCCCTTCCTTATTGGCAAGAGGGCTGCCACACTGCTTAAGGAACGCAGAAGGCATCTTGGTGTGATACAAGTGTTCCACAGGAAAGCACAGATGAAAAATAACTAGCAGGCATTCATACCTTCGATGCAGCTTTCGAGAAGCAAATTGGTAAGTTCCTGCTTTTATCAATCCCAAGAGGCTGTCTCAGATGTGCGGAGTTTTCAGATAAGCTTCAGATAGGCATTTTATGTATTTCTATTCTCAAATTATTGATAAATCGAACTTTTTCACAATCCCTTTCAGAGTTTGATATAACTGGGTTTGAATGCAGCAAACAAATTTTGAAACTACTTATCTTTGCCATGAATTGCTGTTGTTTTAGTGCTCAAATTAAGCAAATGAGGATATGCTGTAAAGCTTACAACTTTTTCGTCCCTCATAGACACTTGAGTTAGAGTTTACTGCAACATAATAAATTAAGGGTAAAACATTTATTTCTGCTCATTTTTCCAATGGTGCTAAGCAAACCCTTTCTTTAGGTGCTTTCTACTGTAGACTAATAAAATTAAATTTGATTAACAAGATGTGGATGTTGAACAACAGCACTTATCTAAGGCTATGTGAAAGTGTGCACATAGACAAATTCAGCCATTTCTTCCTACACTCATCTAATGGAGAAAGGTGGCACAGTTTGGTGCAATCGGTGCAGTGTTTCCACCCTTGCGCATGTGGAAAATACACATACAAGCATCAAAGAGTTGAAACATTCCTTACTTTATGGATGCACTATTTACACATTTCGGTAAATCAATGACCAGGAATAGACTTCAATGTGTTGTGCCATTTACAAACATCAACAGCTAATGTCAAGTGGATGCCTGGGAAAAAAAAAGTAAACAAAACAGACCCTAGAGTGAACGTGAAAAAAATCACCAGCGTCAATTTTCTTACGCCAGTGATTGTATATGAAGCCGATTACGATGTAACTGCTTAAGGTTATTCTCAGGCGTGTTTATCCTACCAGCAGAAAGTCTGAGGACAATGTCAAATCATAGGAGATTGAATTTAGACAACACAGAACCACAAAACTAGCCTAGAACATTGTCAGGTGCACTACGGCAACTTTCATTTTCTACCTGCTGATGAGCAAGTGATTTCTTGTGCTGTCTCAAAGGCTATAGGAATGTTTACAATATTTAGGCCTTGATTACAGTATCTACAATATCTGGCAGAGATGTTCTATGCCAAACAGGGCACTGCTAAAGGGTAGTGCAGGCCATAGAGGAAAGGTGAGCAGGTGGCTTGTTAAAATATGGAAAGTTCACCAAACAAGGGTATTCGCGATTCGTATGACAAGCTTGCGTTCATAAGCTTCACTGCAACACAGCTGTGGAATGCGGTGAAGCATTCTACTACTGACCAAACCAATAACAATCCGATATTGGATGGCTATGCTGCTTCAAGAAAGGGAATGGCTTCCATATCTAGCACACGTGTTTCCCAAGAAGCCGCGAATGAAACACAAGCGAGTAGCTTTTATGTGTTCAGCGTGCCTTTAATGGTATACTATTTAAAGGGACACTAAAGAGAAACAATGAATTGGTTTAGATTGATAAAGTGTGCTCGGAGAACTCTTGTGTAGTTTATTTCACCCCCATAGGTTTATTATTAGAGGAGAAAACCAAGCTCAAAGTTTCATTTTTAAATTTCATGCCAAACTTTGTAATTCGTGACGTAAAATATTTCAAAGAGCATTTAACGTATTTTGGCGCCACTGGCTCGACGAAATTTCCACAAACTCCTTATGTCAAGTCTCTGGCCCCCTCAGAGGACAATGTACTTAGATTTAACCGATTAGGAACTACATAGACCCAAGCAGGCGCCGTCAAAAATATGCGATGTCACGGCAAATGGTGTGGAGATACCAAGATGGCGTCTCCATCTGTATTTTCTTTTTGCGCGTTTTCTCGTTTATTAAGCGTCTTCTCGCAGCAAGCGTGGTGTTTTTGGTATCGTGGAACACTACTTTACTAATGTGAGAAAAATCATTTTGCTCTTTAGTGTCCCTCTACCTATTTAGCGATTGTCTTCACGTTCGATATATCCACATTCGACTGCATTTGAATATGGTTTGTTCTTTTTTTATTAGTGTAACAGTGTAATGTAGTAGAAAGCACGTAACTGTCAAACTGTTTTTTATCATTTTTACAGATTATGCCTTGACATGAGACTTCAAATATTTATTTTTGGAAGGTATGCTTCTTTTAGCATTCTTTCGATGGATAGCCTGTTTTGCAACCATGACATACTTATTAGAGAATTACTATGCAAGCTTTCAAAAACAAAAGCGTAACATTTTTCTCATCAGGAAAGAATTTTACACGCATCCAAATGCTTGTGCTTATGTGTCAATGTTGCATTAAAAAAGAACACGACTTTTCACAAAGAAAGACCACCTGTGACAATCAACCATGCTAGAATCAATTGCTTACAGTGCTCCCAGCAAAGCCAGGATGGTTCCAGCCCAGCACGGAGTACCCAGCCTCAATGGGGGTTGTTGCAATGCCATACTCGTAAAAGCCTGCATTGCCCTCACAGCACACAACCTGTAACCAAAAGCAGTAGGGCTGTCAGGCAACCAAATGCTGTCGAGCAGCTAAATACTTATAAAAACTATGAAATGGAGGCAAGAGAACCTGCAATGCCTTCACCGTCATCAACATATGTTACTGTTTTGCATGAATGCAGCCATAACGCTGGAACAAATAATGTGCGAAAACTAGGCATGGACGAATATTCGATAGCTTTGAATATTCAAATTAATATTATAGTATTTGCGTTCACTTTGACACTAATTTAAGATGTTCTAATTTTAAATTATTCAAAAATAACAAATAGATGTATATCTTACTGCATGTGAGCCCCCTGAAAAGGTGGTTTCACTGCTGTGAAGCCACACTTTAAGGTGAAATGTATATTTTACCTGCGCCTCATTTAATTTTTTTTTTTTTTAAGTTTAAAAGCATGTTATACGGGCTTATATGCACTAGGTTTAGAAAATTTCAAAACGTAATGTATTTTATCGTGTAAAACTTTCACCCTACTATTACACGAATCTTGATACAGTTATAAGTTTGCATTTTGCTTCGAACTAAAAAAAGTGACTTCGCACAAGCTTAGTTCCAATTCTTAACCATGATAAAAATGCTCATCTTTTTTTTTTTATATTATGCTATATGTACTATTCAAACTATCTGACTGAAATTATTCGACCAAGTCACTATTCCCTTTGAACCTCAAATTTACTATTCATCCATTCCAAGCAAAAACATTCCGACTATGAGGCATGCCCTAATGAGAGACCTATGCCATAACAGAAACCTGGATTACCTTAAACCTTGTATTTCTCAAGGACACAAGTTAGGGTAAATTTTTTTTTAAATCGAAATTTGTTTTTTTTGTTTGTGTGGAATGATAAGGCCTTATATCCAGTGCCCCACACATTTTTTTCACATTTTGATTGAGCCAAAAGGACCAGTTTTTTGAGACCAACTGGCGAGCAGCCAAGCCCCCTTTTCTCACATCGTGAAACTGGTAGTCTCCCTGAGATTAGCAGGTTTTTAAAAAAGTATTCCGGCTTTTAAAAGGCACATGGTGCAGTTTTTTTTTAACACGCATGGTATTTACCGAGTCCACTTGCCTTATGTGCGTGAGACGCGCATGGAGACGCAGTTCTGCGCATTTATTTTGAGTTTATAATTGGGCCTTTGTTGATTTTGTTGCAGCGGCAAAAGATATTCTCGTGTTGACAAATAAAAAAAACTGTTTAGAAAGCGCAGTATAATTGGAAATTGACACGCTTCGGCTATTAACTGAAAGGAGACTGGGAGAACTCGTGCAAGCACTTCAGCAAGTAGGCATTGTCCTCATTCTGCGCCACCGCAAGGACAATATGTTACCTGTAGTGACAATGGCTACGCTTTGATTCATGTGGAGCTTTTAGAAACTACGATTACTAGTAACTGTCTGCACAAAATGCGGAGGAACCGTGGCAATCCTAGAGAACAAAATGGATTGTGTTCCTTGGAATGGAAACCTTCAGAACTGCCACCTTTGAAAGCATTCTAACCTTCAAAAAGGCCTGCCTGCACTCTAACCTTCAAAAAGCCTCAAAAAGGTTACGAGAGTGCAATGCACAAGAAATCCGATGCAATGCAACACTGTAGCATTCATGTAAGCGCAGCTAATAACTACGGAATTGAACCTTACCAGAATGTTTCCGTTTGCATAGACAGTTGAATTTCTTCTGTCCACAAACACAGAATCGATCTCATTCCCATCTCGGGTGAGCAACTTGTGACGCAGGGCATTATGCTGAAACAGAGGCAAGGGTAGCAGTATCAAGTAAATGGACACCAAGGGAAGCTGCATGCCGTAAGGAATGTTCAAAGCTCATGGGCAGCATCAACTCTCACCTCTTCAATCAGCCTCGCTCTACCTTGAACGAGCATAGGTGCTAAAATAAACAGAGTACATAAATTAAAATCGCGCATTTATTCAGTCGCACAGAAGAACATAGAGAAAGTGCCAAATGTTCAATAGGACTGCCAAATATTCTTAATGAATAAGGAGTATAAAGGATTTATTTGTGTGACGTGTTACTCATTCTAACAGAAACAATACATTTACCGATAATCAGTGACTGACTTTAGATCACGCGCCATATTTGCAACGATGAATACCAGGCAGCCACTTTTTAAAGCCTGTGCACAATTTATGTAAGCTCAGAATTTTAATACCAATCATAAAGTATTAGTGTCTGTGCGGTGAATACATTGGTGTTCCACTTAACATTACAGTTAGTTGAGAAACATTTCTTGCATGCTGAGGGATCCATGTACAGTACTCACGGATTCAAACGCGACATCAAATTTTTTAAATATAACGACTGGTATGCACAATTGCTCGAGATAACCACGTCATGTTGCGATGAATCTGGTCTCTAAAGATAATGTTAGCTCTGATTTATGCATTCGAAATTACGCCAATATGACCCCAACTGAAGACTGTGGAAACGAAAGTATGTACATTACTTAGCCCTAAATTGTCCTGTTTCAATCCGTGGGTACTGTACATATAGAGTGAAAACTCCTTAATTCGACCCCCATTAATTTGGAAAATCGGATAATTCGGAAGTGTCCTGTGGTCCCAGCAAGCATATGTATTGTTTAATGGCATCAAACTCTCATTAATTTGGTCATATTTGGCTGCAACCCTGTTAATTTGGACGATCCTTTGAGCGCGCCAAGCACGAAGCGCCACAAATGTGCAATGCAAAGGAGCTAAAACAACGTTCGTGAACAACCGTTACAGTTGTTCACAAAGGCCTTCTGAAAGGCATGGTCACCATCCACAATCCTGCCACAATCTCATTGTTGGCGACCAAGGCTTCAGCAGCTGCAGCAAACTTGTTTCTTTTTCGATTTTACTTGGCATGCGTGAACTGCGGGGGCACTATCCACGATTGTCTCCATAGCTACGGGGGCCAAAGCTGCAGCAAGCAGTAGTTTCGTTTTCGCCGCGTGGCTTCAGAACTGTGTAGTCGCCATTCATGATTCTGCATTATAGAGCCAGGTTCATTAAGCTGCAGATGTGGTGCTCAGCAGTTTCGTTTAGACTCTGCACATAGGCCATGCACGTGCTTTCAGAACTGCATGGACTGATAGTGTCTTTGATGACCACAGTTTCGTCCCAACGAATGTGGCACTCAGTAGCTTTGTTTTGACTCCGGGCAATGCACGCGTAGTGTCACAGAACTCAAACACGATGGAAGCTATTGAAGATGAAGAGCTTCAGCCTTGGGTCTGCATGCTGGCATAGAACTCGTCTGCTACATCGTGATGAACGAACGATCAGTTGAAAAAAACCAGCGCCGGAGTTGCGATCCAGCAAAAAAATTATTGCCACGTGTATGTAGTGGTGTTGGTGGTGGCAGTACATAATAAGGGATGGGTTCACAGCAAGTTTCGGCTTAGACGCAGGGACCTTAAGCTGCGGCCACATTGTGAACGAAGTCGTGAATGACAAATTTTGGTTTTTACACTGGTCTTATGCAAAATAATATTGAATTTGTGTATTCATCAAGTAAATGAAAATGCATTGATGTAATAGTAGACACACATTTATTGTCTTCTTGATACTTCCGATAATTCGGCATTTGGTTGATTCGGACATTTCTTCCGGTCACGTAAAATCCGAATTGAGAAGCTTTTACTGTATATAGGTTCTTGTTGCAGAATTCCCTATTAATATTAACCCATCTTGAGCAACCTTTATTTTTATCTGATTATTACAACACAGCCACTACACACATAGTTAATGATGGAAGTAAATTATTCAATGAATTTATGAAGAAGTTTACCATTGTTTATCAGCAAATTTCTCACTTCCACTGGCATGACCAATGCATGGCTGCATAAATTGATTCTCTATTCTACAATGCCCGCAAATTTCCAGTAGTTGCACATGAACACCAAGTATCGTTTTTGTGAAGTGACTAAATGTTACACTGTTGTAGCTCAGAAAGAGCTTTTAAATCTGTGATAAAAGCTAACAAGAAAGTAAGATAAACATTACAAGTATACCAGATCAAATACACCCTGGTAACATTTTATGCAGTGTCAAAAAAGGGGAAAAAATCATAAAATGAAGAGCGCAAAGCACACTGAGATAGAAATATGTATTACAGTGAGAAAAGCATCGATTTAAGGCAAACGAGACAACTTGGTGCACTATACAAAGAAAAAAAATGTCACACAACAAAACACACACAAAGGGGAGCAGACATGGAGTGGTTAGCATCAGGCTGTATAAGTTCTAGACTTTTTTATTCACATTTTGTTGGCATGCTTCTCCTTATGAAAGTAACAATTGGCATCATTAATGTCTTAAAAATGGAACTCCCATTGTTTTCGCATGAATAGTAATGTGCAAGGTGTACACTGTGATAATATGTTGTGTGCGCAGAACAAAAATACACAAAAACAAAACAGTGTGCCGTGCGGTGTTGAATTGTGCCTTTAGAATATGTGCGCTGTGCGGTGGAGAGTTGCGTATACGCCATGCGGTGGTGAAGAGGATGGTGATTTTGTGTGCAGCGTGGCTCGACAGAGCGTGACCCGTGACGTGGGCCATGCGCAAGCCTGCATTCCAGGGCAGTGCTCTCCTTCGCTGGGTGTCGGGTCCATGGGTAAAACCGCAGCCGTTAGTCCTGTCGCCTCAGCTAGAGAGAGCAATCGCACTTGTTCCTCTGCGAGAAGACCGCGCCAGGAACCAGGCACGAGGGTGCCTAGCCTCGCCGCTGTGTGCAGACGGGCACACTCAGGGGTTGGTCCCCGAGCACGCAGAGGCCGGATGCATCAACCGTGGAGTGGTTACCGCAAGCACAGAGTTTCGGGTTCAATGGCTGTGGAGCAGAACTCGGTGACTCTACGTGGCCAGATCACGTGCCTAGCTATGGCATCTGACTGACAGTCTATGTACAACACCCTCAACTCTGTGACCTCAGAGGCTCTGACAGAAAATGTATGAAAACTTACTTTCACGCGTAGCAGTGAGTTATGTACATTTTAACTGTCTTCTACCATTTGTTGAGTCCTTCGTGAGTGGAAAGCACGCAAACTGTTGTCTTATGAAACGAGGCTGCCAACAACTCCTAAAGTATCAAGTAGGATAAGAAAACGCATACCAACTGCAGCCTGGAGAAGTTGGACTGTTCCAGGATACATCATCCTTCGACCAAATGTGTGCACTGCAATGTAGCTGAAAATAAAATTAGGAAGCTTAATTTCATATTCCCTAAAAAGCGGAAATAACTTAAGCTACTAGCAATGATTCATTTTTACGGAACCTACCCATAAAAGTACCCCCTCGATAATACGAAAAGGTACACTAAAGCAGCTTTCACCAGATGCTAGTGGCTAAATGCACATCCCCCTGATTAACCCTATGCGGTCCGTTGTAGGGCCCTCCCGACAACACAACATGGCCACAGTAGTCCACAGTCAGGCACCACATGCTGCCAAAATGTCACTGAGACTCGGGCACAATATCAACTGCAAAAATAAACATCTGATGAGTTTTCCTTGCACAACTGTTTTTCTTTCACGGCATACCTGCCAACCTGGCGACATAGAAATTAGTAAAATTTTCATGCGGCGGGGGGAAGGGGGGGCCACTTTTTATTGCGATAGCAATTATATGGACAGTCTCGACGGGTTTTTGGCGTCGCCGTCATGTCCTTCTGGTATGAAGTCCAAATTGATAAGATCCCCCCGCGCATTGTATGTTCTACCGCGGGGTAAAAGCGCGCGAGCGGGGGCGACGAACGCAGCCGAAGCAGAGTTCAAACGAGCCGGCCCATTTCCGTCGATCGGAGGGTGCATGCGATAACATCACCCCGCTCGGGAGGCCTGCCGTGGAAGCAGACAGGAAACGCGCCGCCCTTCTTTAATGAGCCTTAAAAGACACGGGGGGGTGGGGGGTGTCGCGCTAGGAGCAACTTTGAACTTTGAATCTAAGGGCGCAGTCGCGATCTCTGGCGCGCGCTATCTCGAAAGCTATCACAGCGGGTGGCTCGTAAACCCTTCTACGTGCTGCGCTCTCAACGCGAAGTGACTATGCGGACAGCATCGCTCCCTGGAGCGGCCGTATTCTCTTACAACAGCGTTTTGTAGTTACGCGATATCGGATACAAAACAGTTAGCTGCCAGCCTCACTTCGTGTAACACTACAATTTGTTGCTATCGCATTCATTGCGTCGCCCTTGCGGTGAAACTGTGACTTTTTTTTGTTTTCAAGTTCGGAGGGTTTTGCCTTTGGCGACAAGCTTAATCATGTTTTTGAAACCATAAGTAAAATCGGTCAGAGAGTAATCAGCAACAACTCAATTGGGCAACAATTTATTTTTGCAGTGACTTTGCTGTTGCGGACTTTGCCCGCTTCAGAAAGTTCTCCGTGTAGCTTTGCTCAAAGCAAGTTGTTCCACTCTGGTGCCCTTTCACCATCAGCAGGCTCTCGAGAGTTTCTTCACAGACAAGATGAGCGAAACTCTGTTCGAGTTTTGTTGACAGTGCTGAATATTCTCTCGCATTCCGCATTACTGTGGGGAATGAAGAGAATGCCCAGCATAACCAATAAAATTCTGTGGAACCTGAGCGATCCGTCAACACCTCGAACAGCTCGCAAACGTGCCCACTACACGTCGCACCTGGGCTTAAAGGATTCGACAACCAACTTTTGTGGTACCCGTTTTCTTGAGTACAATGGGAAGCTTACCGGTCAAAGCTTCTAATTACGGAGTGGTAACGCGGAGAACGGCGTAAAACATTTGTAATCAGGGTTTTTCGATCTGCAGCGATTATGCAGTCTTAATATCACATGCTGCAAACAGTGAGAGGTGAGCGTGATAGCGATTATACGCCAGCAGTGGTGACAAGTTATGCCCTAAGTATGAAAAGGCAATGTTACGTTTGCAAAGCCTGCGGTGCCGCGACTACTGCTTTCTAGCCTATTAAATTATTTTACAATAGTTATAGCGTTTTTCTGGGGCTTCTTACAGAAGTACTTTGGCCGTACGCAGGTCGCTTTATCACATTTTAGTCAAGCCAAGCCAAGCTAAGCCTTCGAAAACGAAACAAGTGGTAGGATACACCAGCAGTGCTGTTCATGAAGTGGTAGCAATCCTCCACAGAACAGTAAGTCGATGGCATTTTGCGAGCAGCAGCGCAAACTCACAAGCTACTCTTCAAAAGTCCGATACGACGAGAGCAGACGAGAGTCGAGCTACGCGGGAAACGCCGCCGGACGCCGCGCGCATGCGCTGCAGCCTGTTTCACTGGAAGCCACGAAAGCAGCGCCGCATCTCATGCTTTACTTCTTTTACCTTAGAAACAAACGGGAATTGCCAATAACATACATATTCAAATTTTCAGCCCTCGTTCTGGTGCGTGTACAACAAACTACGTACAACAAAATGCTTAAGACTGCATACGTCTGGTTCATGGCGCTCACGCTAGGCTGCGCGACATACCGGTTTTTGTTACTTTTAAACGCGATTTAAAAATATAAATCCTACTCAGATCGCGAAAAGTATTCTGGAATCTGTCACTATAATTCACGGCCTTTTCATTTCCACCAGGATCTAATCACCCGTTCTGGCCAGTTGTCGGTCCCTTTAAACACAGCAGCCCTACTGCGTCGGACGCGGCAGCCGGTCATACGTAAAGCGACACGAACAATGTAGTCCTCACCGCCGACCCGCGAACAAAGCCCACTGCCACATGTTTGCGCTTTGCGTACGCGCCAAGGCGGTATGGATTCGTAGCCACCCCCCGAGAAGACGACAGAAGTCGCTAAATGTTGAAGCAGCTGCTGCTGATGATGATAACACAGCGCCGTTTTCGGAGCCTCCGCAACTAGCTACGGCAATGCGCAGTAGCTGATCACGAAGGCCACGCTGTTTTAATGGACTTTTAATTTTTTTTATCGGAAATGATACGGTTTCCGTAAAATTTCAGCTAACATTCGTAAAATCGTAAGCGAGGTCGAAATTCGTACATTTTACGGAAAATTAGGAAGAGTTGGCAGTTATGTTTCACGGTGATCAGACCTGGCGAAATATTTTTGGACCAGAACGACCAGAAACTGGGTAAAAGTTTTGGACCACAAAGGGTTAAAGTGTTCAAGCGTAAATTTTCCACAGAAAAGCTGCTTCTTTTATAATAACATATCAGGTTCAAATCTACACATGCAATGTAATCACTGATTTATGAACGAACCTGTTTTGACTTTTATTTCAGTGTTAGTTATGCATAGCGTTAGTTATATGCATGTATATAGTACATAGCCTTACCATAGAATCCTATACCAAATATCAGCATTTAAAGGGGCCCTGCAACACTTTATGAACATAGAGAATGCTGCTAATCAGTAGCCAAGGCTCCTCTGAACATGTGAGCCAAATATAGCACTGCACGTAGTAGGGAATTTACAATTTCATTTCAAAGACAGCTGCAAATCACTCGCTCTCCTCTCCACAAACTACACAGTCAAAGGGACCGACCACGAAGCCACCGGGATGAACACGGTCACTGGCCGATTTCGTGATTGCAAATATCCCTAGGTATAGTTCTACTGTTCACTTTAAGTTCAACAAGTAAAGTATGCATTTGCTATCTAGTAAAAACACTGAAAAAGTATCATTTTTGTGCACTTCCGGTCTTGGCCAAATGTCATCTGTTTTCAGCTACGTCCATGTGAGGTGGCACAGGGCATGCTACGGAAATTGCACTCTTTCCGTTTACTCTGTCCTTCCTTCCTGTGTTCGTCCGATTGAATGCGCAACGATTCCCACCACGAACATGCACCAACTCGCCCAGCAAGAAGTTCTTCTAAAATGCTACATCTGTGCTATTTCAAACACTACGTGCCTGAGTCTGTCGTTTGTCTCGTACTGAGCCTGCTACTACAGCACCTCCCTCTGTACATCACCAATTCCAAAATCAACAGTATGTTTGCCAGCGCACACTTGCTCTTTCCAATGCGCCTCACAAGTTACACACCTTGGCAGATATCGCTTTTATTTAGGCAATCAAAACCACTTCAAAATGTGCTATCTGGATTTGGCCACTATTCACTGAGTAAACCTGACAAAGGAGAAAGCCAGTGTGCACCAGCTTCTCATGCAGCTCGGCCCAGACTTCAGCTGTCGTGCTGCGGACATACCGCAGCTACTGTAGGGTGCCGCCACGTGCCAGTGTTGGGCTTGTTTGAAATGCACAAGGCAACAGCACCCGCTGACGTACGTAGCTTCCCGCTTGCCATTCCTCCCTGTGTCACTTCTAGTGTGCTTATCGGGACAAAAGAGAGAAAGCACTCGGAGCTTATAGCAAATACCTTTAACTCCAGTTATGCTTGACAGATACGAAAATTTCTTGCAGCAACAACATGCATAGTGAGATCAATCGATGATTATGTGGAAAAGTGTAGCAGGACCCGTTTAACTCTTTGCTGAACAATGCTGGTCACTTTTACAAAGCTCTGCTGATAAGTGAAGCTTACCTCAGTATTTCACATGGCAAAGCACGCAAGCTTGCAAAAAAGCTTCCTTGGTTTGATGGCTGGCGTTCTACTTCAACACGTGGTTTGCTCTTGTCCCTATCAAAGGCAAGAATACATACATATTTATTCCCGCTGTTTCATTTACACTTTCTGGTTTACTGTACTTTTTCCTGTGTAAAATAGGCATGAAAAATAAAAAGGACTTGTCAGCTTTTTGCTCACAAGCTCCTATTCTTTCTGTGTGTACGCATTATGTGCATGAAATTCGTGCTCTTTTCCATGACATAAGAAACCTTGGCAATGCTACAATCACTAGCACTGGTGGGTAGCTACCGTCACAGTGGTAGAACATCAATTTGACATAATAGAAATAGTAGCGTAAAAAATCACACAGACGGCGAAAGATCAAAACGGGACAAAGCATTGTGTCCCGTCCTGATCCTTTGCAGTCTGTGTAATTTTTTGTGCTACTGTCTGAATTATGCACTACCAACTTAAGTCTGTTCTTTTGATCAATTTGACCTTGAAGCATGGATCTTGGCGCAAGCAAAAAGTTGACTGAGCATAGCAATAAGCACCTTTGGCACACTTTCAGAAATAGCACATATATGTACACGTTTTAACTGAAAGAGTCAACAAATATATAGCAAGGCCAGCTTTATACAAAACAATCCAGCATTCCAGATAAAGAAGACTACTAGTCTATAGTTGGATACGACTTGAAAAGTCCAGAAAGGCCCTACCCAGAGGGCTGAAGCGCGGCAGCTGATCGCCTCTGCGACTAAAGAAATAGTCGCGCTCATGCGCTCGGCAATGGCCTACGAACGCGGTCACCGGCAGTCTGGCTCATGACATCAGTCCGGAGTGCACGCCCGTTGGTGCAGGCTTGCGTACATCTGTCTTTGAGGAGGAAATGCCGCGGACTTCTAAAGTTATATCTGACTACAGATGTGTTAATTTTAATAGAATGTCTCTCCTGGTCACGTATCGTGATACAAAGACACTCCATCAATTCCAACTTGCAACATGCGTTTGCACAGTTTCCATGCTTCTATCACGCAAAGAACACTGAACAATGACATGTTCAGTAACAGCGAACGCATTTCAGCATAACTGTGTGTCAGGTCATGTTATAGCTATTAAAACTGCAACTAAAGGAACTGCTCTTCTGACCATGCAGGGTTGCTAGGAAGGTCACCACAGATAGCAAGCTATTATTCAGACATTGCTGACTACCCTCTTTTTTTTTTCTTCTCTTCTCTGACAATGATGCTTGACTGAAAGTTAACCAAAGCTGTTTTTTGATCCAGCAACTACCTTGAGCAAGTTCCCATGACACAACAGTACAAGGAATACAGAACTGTATCGCGAACAAGACTGCACAGTTGCAAACATTGGAACATAAGCCAAAGAGAAATGCAGCAAAATAAAGAAATTAACAAGGACAGATGACATCAGCTATGCCTGTGACTAATGTTGAATTCCAATGGCAGAGTCAGAGACATATACTAGTATATATATTCAGAAGGAGTCAGAGGAAGTTTGCTCCAATGACAGAGTAAGAGCATAAGTCGATGTTCCAATGAGATGTTCCCGATGTTCCAATGAGAGAGTCAGAATGAATTCAAAGCAGCTGTCACTCTGTGGAGCAGGAAGCGTTGCTCCCCCAAAAAATTGGTGGAGTGGACCAGAACTCTGCGCAACGCATTTCCTTCAGCTGTCTTTTGACATGTTTATCTGCTTGGTGGCACCATGAGTTTTTGTGGCAATGAAGGAACGACATGGGCGACTGAGCATGGCACATGGCATTGCTTCTGCTACTCAATAGCGACAGCTCCAAGTTGGAAAGCTCGAAGTTCTGATACATGCGATGACTCAGGCACAAACAGCGATGCTGACACCGCTGCTTACAAGTGGTCATTCAACAGGATATTCAGCCTGCATTCGGTGGTTGAACTTCCTCTCCCGCTTTGCTCCAGCAGCTGCCGACTATGTTCCAATGGTTCCAATCATGAATTTGGAGGTATTGCTCTACGCCAGAGACAGGTGTTTGCTTGCCGATTCAGTCAGCTGCTCCATATCTGCCATTGGAATTCAACACGTGGCTGCCCAGGTCACCTCCATGATCACAAAAGAAAGGTGTGTCGGACTGACAGGTAGCACTATGATAGCTGCACATGGTAGCACTATGATAGCTGCACATGTGCAGATAAATTATCGTGTCTACTTTATTTTCTGCCACAGTGTGCCCTTTCAGTTGACAGTACACCTTTGTGTTACTTTGTTCTCTTATCTTTTCTTGTGCCTATGTTTGCACATCTTTGAGTAGAGCTTGCAAATTTATTTGAGCAGCATAAAATTGTACGTGTACATGTTATGTGAGTGTATCGCTTGCGCTACTGCCTTAGATTCTCACCGTAAAGCTTATTCGATTTGCTGAAGACTCTTGCTGAACGTTAACGTCATGAAAAATGCTTCTACACCAGAAGCAAACAAATATGGAGCGTTCCCCGAACAAGGATGCTATATGGTAAGCAAAGCCTTCGTTTCACTTTAACATACGCACTAAATCATCACAGTATAAATGATCCAAATATTTTTACATCCTCTTTGAAGAATTTTGAGTCATGTTTTATTAAAGAGCTACTGACACCTTTTTTCGAAGGCGAGTTTGCTCTGCCATACAAATTTCCTGGGTACAGAGACAGCTCTGAGCAAGTGTGAAGCTCAGAAAATGCTGATATTTTATTTTGATATAAAGTCAATTTTCCCACGGCGCACCTAGCGACATCTATTTTGATATTAAAGTAAATTTTCCTAAGGCGCACCTTACGACATCGACACTACCTTGACATCAGGCTAGAGTATACAGTAGACTCTCGTTAAACGGAACCTGAAGGGACCAGGAAAATGTGTTCCATTTAACAGGAGTTCCGTTTACTGAGAGATTAAAAGGAGTGCAGAATCCAAGTACGAAACCAATTATATTAGATTCAGTTGTTCCGTCTAAGCAGCAGTTCCGTTTAACAGATTTCCGTTTACTGAGAGTCTACTGTACTAACTCTGGTGGCTTCATGCAGCAGTTTGGCTAGTTGTATGACGTCATGTACCAAAACTTCCAAAATGGCTGCTTGTACATCACTGAAACATTCAAAATGGCCGCTTGTGCGTCCCTAATGGAGCTACGGTGCGGAGCGTACATGGAAACATCGCGATATCTTGCGTGAGCACATGACGAGGAGCTCATACTGTATCGTGACATCAGGGTACAGTAGGAACCAAAACTAGCTTTTAAAACACACTATAAATTACTTTTTCAGGGTGCACTCATGCATAGCAGTACATTTTCATGGCTCTTGAGGGCTTGGCCTTTCATTTGACACAAGAAAACGACAACTCAAGATACAGGCAACAGGCCTTGAGCTACATATTTGAGGCGTGGTTGTGGCTATTTGAGCCCTTGAGAGATGTAAAATGCATGCATTCTATTTTTTCTGAATGCTAGATCTTTTGTAACATGTTTATACATGCGACCACTATAGACTAACAAACCATGAACATTTCCCATGAAACCTCATTAACCAAGGTTTGTCTTCATGACCAATGTCACACAGTAAACGACTTCATGTGGAACTTGAGTTTTAGTTTCATTACAGATGGGAAGCTCAAGTATGCATGCAAGTCTTATCTTTATCTACTCAAAAGAAAAAAAATAATTTCATATTACTATCTATAAAACATTTAGTATTTAAGGTTATTTCGACCCCCCAACAAGACCATGAAAAAAAAAAAAAAGCAAGTTTCCAGGTAGACATGCATATCAGTGCACCTCAGCCTAGGGCTTAATAAGTGAAAACTTCTTGTAATAGCTAACACAAAGAAAGAGCACACAGAGGTGTGCACACGTGTAACCATAGTAGACAAAAAAAAAGAAAAATGCTTACACAAGTGGGTCATTCCAACGAAAGTCAATGGGCCAGGCATAGAACTCACTGTCATATTTGGCAAGCTCTGCCTGAAAAAACAAAGGCAAAGAAAAGAGGCCTACATGTCCAAGAACCAATTTCTTGCCATAGAGTGAAGACAACTGAAAGGCAATCTTACCTTCGACTCCTTGCTTAGATTTTGCTGTGCAGCCTGGAGAGCTCGCAAGAACTGGCCATAGTCTGAACTGGCAATACGCCCAATGCCTGAAAAAAATTCAGAGTTAAAAACTACATAACCTGTGGCAAAAGTCACGTGAAAAAAGAGTTACAGAAAATTCAACATGTGAAGTTGTATAAGAAAGTGACGTCAAGTGGTTCCTCTGCAAATTATTGAAAGATGAGTGTGCTATAGTAGAAGGTATCATAAATCCCACATGCAAGACAGCTGTTTCTACAGGAAATATATGCACACATTTGAGAGGAGATTTTGTCTGTTGCAAAACGGAAAGGCGAGCTAGTTGGTACTGATTCATAATGGTGTAATAGTAGCGCAAAAAAGACGAGGACAAGAACGACGAGGACAAGACGAGGCGCTTGTGGTGTTCACTTTCTTGTCCTCGTCTTTTTTGCGCTACTATTACACCATTATGAATTGTCTGTTGCAGTAATTGCCAATTCCCACTTACTATTTTTCTCACTTTCCATGTAAATTAGTGAACCCAAGTACATTCAAAGTTGGGGAAAAGGTAGTACAGGCTGCAGACTTTTACAAGGGTTATAATTTGAAAAAGTCTGATGCATAAGGGTTGAGCAGTAGCTGATAACATAAAATATTAACCAAGTACCTAGCGAAGCTTTGCGTGTTTGTCTTTATAAAAACACCTACATAAAGCTACCATGTATAAGCAAAGACGTTGAGTTTGATGACAACAGCGAGTGCAAAGTGCACCAATGCACGACTATTTTGATTGAGTGATTGATATGATCATGGCTCAGCATACATAGACTGGCTTTGTTGTGCTCAATATAGACAGGCCAGCTTTCATCTTTCAATGTTCAAAATGTGGCTTGTGCATAAATTAAAAAAATTTTTTTTGCAAATAAAAGCGAGTAGCATGATCATAACAAAGATATCGCAATTATACACATCTACACAGGTTATCAAAGCACTGCTTTTTTAAAGGGACACAAAAGTGAAACAATGAATCGAAATTGTACTATGAGAACTCTGATGACATTAATTTAACCATCATAGGTTTATTAATAGTAACCACCCATAGGTATACTATTAAGAGGAGAAAATCAAGGTCAAACCTTCATTTTAGATTTCGTGCCGATATCCCTATGCTTGACTTCACGAATTTGAAAGTGCATTTTTCGTATTTGGCCCTATTCACTCAACGAAATTTCCTGAAACATGGTATGTAAGGTCTCTGGCCCTTTCAGAGGACAATATACTTCATTTTTACCAGTCAGGAACTACGTGAGACAGGGGCCTCAAACATGCAGCCCGCGGACCTCTCATTAGCGGCTCAACCCACACATGACTGTCTTCCTCCCACATTTATTTATTTTCTTGATAAGCATGCTCATGAGCTACACAGATGTGACTGCTCTCAAGAATTTGTTTCGTGAGGCAGCCCTGTGGTCGCAATGTTTTAAAACATAACAGTGAAACAAAAGCTCTATATTTCAGAATCGGCGTCCAGATTTCAGTCATTCACTTCAGTCAGTTCGCGCTGCTCCGACAGCAATTGCAAACTTTGATCATTCGGGCGCGGTTGCTATCTCAACAGACATCAGTAGATGGCTCATATACGTGCTGTGCTCTTGCCGCTTACTTTGCGTTAAGACGACAGCACGAAAAGTGCTTCGCTCCTTGAAGCAACTGCATTCGCTTAAACCAGCGTTCTGTAGAGTTACGAGAGATCAGATCCAAAAGAATTAGCTGCTAACCTTACTTTACATAATATTCCAATTTGTTGCTATCACATTCACTGCTTCGCCCTTGCAGTGAAACTGATTTTTTGAAAAACCCGTATTGGTTTCCTTTGCATCTTCGTGCTACAAGAGGGCGGAAGTCAATTTATCCCTTTCATGGTCATTTTGCAGGTGTGAGTGAGACACGAGGTCGAGTGGACGTGACTATGAACATAGGCCCTTCAATGAGCATGACTGACCTATGCTTTTGCAACATTTTAAAAGTTAAAGAAGGCTCCATGCTCCAGGTTTTTTTTCCAAGCACTTCTCTGAGCAGCAACAGCATTTAAAAAATTGCCTTACCTCTCAAACAAATGGTGCCAACCATGACCACACATATGACACCTGCCAGCCTGGTCAAAGCGTAAACACCTTCAAACGTGACATAACCTGCACATACATACAGACACAGTCAATTATCGAATATAAAGAAGCAAACAACATTTGGTTGGTCATACTTCAATTTCATAAAGTGCCCTCCTGCTGCAACAAAATAAGAAATGCCAGATCCGAAAGTATATTGGTTAAAGGGAAGCAATTTCTTTTTTGTGTTTCAAAACATATATTCAGAATCCGGTAGCAATGAGACACGGGGCATTGAAGAGCCACCAATTAACTTTTCCAGGTGGTCGATTTTATATACCTTCTTTATATTTGGACTTCCAAATGGTAAGGCTGAGTAGGCACCAATTAAATGTGGGCATGTGTATGATTCAGGGAGATGTTGAAATCTCAGCAAATACTGCCAAATGAGTAAGCGATGTTTTTTTTTTCTGCCCTTTGCTTGATTCGACCTGCAAGATAATTTGGTCAATTTGTTCAGTCTCTTCAGGGTCAAATTAAGGGATGCCGACTGCATAAGAACAGGTTGTTGAACTGAGAACCTTGGATATCTAGAGAAAAATCTGGTTTTTTGAAGCTGAACGGCAAATGAAAATTATGTTCGGCCAGTTGTAGTCACAGCTGGATGCAGTAAATAGGTGTCTGCCACAAAAGGAAGACCACCATATTTCACTTAGTAGGCTTATGGAAATTGTGTACATATACATATTGAATGCACAGATAAAAAAAGTGCTTCAATCAACCTAACACATTGTTGTCATATAGCCATATCTAGAACACCTCATGCTTGGACATATGCGACTACAGGGAAGTTAAGACTTTATTACTTTTTAATGTTCTAAATCTCCTTGGCTTTGGATCAAGTGATAACCGTTTAAATTACACAACCAAAGAATCTGCTTTTTTGTTGAGCATTGTTGCAAAAGATTCTGAACTGTAATAAGCAACTTATTTATCAGTGGTTGAGGACATGGAAGTATTTCTGAAGTGACACTGCCAGCATCTATGCTAGAAAATGTCTGACTGGACACTATCGAAGGCTCAATTTTAACAGCCTCTAAGCAGATTCCATACCACGCAAATATAAGGAATTCCAAAATGTAGGACAAAAGGCCAGAGCAATAAAACTGCACAGTGGCAGTAAATTGAAACCTTCCGTGAAAAGAAATCCAAAAGAAGTGAAAACATGAAATGGAGGAGAACTGACAACACTGGCTATATCTGTTGCTATGCCTGCTTCACTGGCTATCACCAATAATGGTAGCACATTTGACTTCACTCAGGATGCTCTAACTCATTTAATTGCCCTATAAAACACGAAAGTTTGAACAATGTGCCAATCAATTTCTTTGTAGTACAAAAACAAACCCCATCTATGTGTATTAGTGGAATGAGGGCCCTTTAACATCCCAACTTACCTCTTCGGTACAAGACTGCTGCAATTATAGGTGAAGTGTAGACACCTATAGACCATGCCAGTGACAGCTGTGGAACATGAAGAACAATAATAAAAGAATTCCGCATGCCTTGCAAGCCAGGAAAGGATCAATCTCGAATATTTCATATTATGTAGTTGTGACACTGAGCGGATCTGTTTTCCTTGGTTAGCATGTCGACTTAAAGCAAATATGGCAGGGATGCTAAGGAATTGACACGAGTCCTGTACACTTTTCCATTGCTTGCACTGGTGTTGAAATGTTAATTTTTTTTACTATTTAAAGCAAATGCAGAGAGCATGTTACTGCGTAAGCTCACAACAGTTTGGAAAAGTCTATGACAGCACCCAGGAAGCTCTCACTAAAACAACGTATGTATAAAGTATGCCACAAAAGCAGCACACAGATGACAGGTGCTTCTTTAGCTCAGCAACAAACCTGCACATTCTCAAAAATGATGTATATGTCATAATAGCGATCTTGTAACATCAAAGGCTCCTCCCCAGTGAAGGCTTATGCATATTCACTCAACAGAGTGTTGTCAATGATGGAATAACAAACATGCTGATGCAAATTTATACAAGCAAAAGTAGGAAAAAGTGCTATTGTGGGTTAAACATGTAAACAGGATATGCCAAACGTGAAAACATAAGATGCTGATACAAAAGCAAAAGTGCGTCTGCACTACTGTGTAGGCATATGCAGGGGAAGGCAAAGGAAAAGTGAAGAATTGAGCAAATAAATTTTAAAAGTTCCTCATGCACATTTCAAACACCCATTGCAGTGTACGTAACAATAGCTAAATTAGGGATTTCAAAAAGAGAAAAGAATTCCTCAAGTAGTTACGCATATGTAAAACAATGTGGCATACTATGCATTATACATGGCAGTTGACCAGAAACTTAGTATGGATAGTGTGGCACACAGAACCAATTTTGGGCTTTCACAAAAGCACTACACCAGCACTGATGTTGTGTGAGTCAAAAGGAAAGTACAGTCATTGCTGCCTCAAGGATAAAACTTTTTCATTTGCAAGTTTCAATCAAGAAACACAGCCACATTAAAGGGACACTAAAGTTAAACACTAAATCAATTTACGGTTAAACTGTTGTATGAGAACACTATTTCTTTTGATTTCCCCATCATAGGTTCATTATTACAAGAAAAAATGACGACCAAGGTTTCAGTTTTAATTTCAGACCAGAGCACGAGCCCCTGAATGTCATTGTGAAGTCACAGACATCACAAGAAACACACTATTATGTGAGGGCTATCACATTCACATATGTTCAATACGAGTTTAATAATTAAATAATAATATCTGGGGTTTAACGTCCCAAAACCAAGATATGATTATGAGAGACGCCGTAGTGAAGGGCTCCGGAAATTTCGACCACCTGGGGTTCTTTAACGTGCACCTAAATCTAAGTACACGGGCCTCAAACATTTTCGCCTTCATCGAAAATGCAGCCGCCGCGGCCGGGATTCGATCCCGCGACCTTCGGGTCAGCAGTCGAGCGCCATAACCACTAGACCACCGTGGCGGGGCGTTCAATACGAGTTTAAAAATGCATAATGATGAATATACTGGTACAGGTAGGTATACTATAGTTCTGTTATCTATAATAGCTACAGGGTTCCCTTATTACCGGAACCAAAAGTCTAACTGACATCAAGTTAGTATGCATCTTGAACTTAATAAATCGAAACACTCATAACAATTTGTGTTGTGAATTCATCTACAAGTTCAGTGATCTTGAAAAATGGCAATGCTATACTAATTTAATATGCTCCCATGCAAATGTTGGCCCACAGGTCCATAAAAAAGATAAAGCTCATTCATACTCCTCATAAAATACATTTTACTTGCAAAGGCAAGTAATATTTAGATATTTGCAGTAACAAATAATATGTTTGCACTAGTTCATGAAGCCCCTCACTCAACATATCTGCATTCTATACGTCTGAACATGCAAAATTTTATTTGTGATAGCAATTTGTACTTAAGTGTCTGCACTGGTTTGTGTGATCTTCTCGGAAGCACACCTGCTTATCCCGTGTCACCACACAAATATTCAAAAGGGGAGGAAAAAATAAAGGTGCCCATCAAAATTTTCGTGGCCACAGCCACCACTTTCCAAGGGATTACTACACGAGACCACAATATCACCCCACAGACGATACAGATGCTTCAGGGAAGCGTTGCACCTTACTAGTGCAAGGTCATCAACGTGTACCCAAATCAGCGACTTATGAGCAAGATCACATAAAATATGTCAGCAATGCTGCATATAAGAGACCTAGACTTGCTGCTGCAACTCCCTTCAGCCAAAGTTTTATGCACAGCATTTTGAGCCATTATGTGAGGGCTCACTAATGCTCAATCAAGTCAGATTCAGCGGGGCTCAGACTCAAGCTTGTTAAAAATCACACACCACTGAACTACTCATGACTTAAACATGAAAGAGTAAGGTATGCTCACTGACAGTAAACTCACCTTATAAGCAGACTAACGCAAAATTCACTCGGGGCAACCTGTGAGTGAGCCTGAATGAGTCCTATAGAGCGTTAGAGTAACATTCCTGTGGTCCCAGCTACGTCACACTATTGCGCGCTAAAAAAAATATTCTTTATCCTTTACCAGGCACAAAAGAATTTCTGCTTTTAAATATATCTTTTCTAAAAAAAACTGCAACACAAAAATGGGTTAGAATGACAAAGTTGAGCTAGTTGGTACGGATTAATGATAAAAGAAGGTAGGCATGCAAACGTGGACACAAGAGAAGAGATCAAGGCATTTGTGTTGCCTTGATCTCTTCTCTTTTGTCCACGTTTGCACGCCTACTTTCTTTTATCACAATTCTAGGTGCTCTGTGCAGTGGCCACCATGAGGAGACTTCTGGTATCTCTATGAAAGGCATGTGGTGACAGGAAGCAGCCAAAGACGTCACTGGCAAAGACAAATTCAAAAGGGTAACATTTTATTCTCATTGTCTGCTCGGGTTGTAAACTTTCCCGCACACCAATTTTTGCAATTCTTTTTACATTCACCTCAGCATTCAACACACTCCAGTGTGACAAAAGGCAGTAAAAAAAAATGTTGAAGGGCCCCTTTAACACTGTGCCCTTCCATATCTAAAGCTTCCGATATGTGCATGCCTAAGTATACCCACAAACAAACCAGTTACACTCTTGACATTAAAAAATTGTCACTGTTACACACACACATCTCTTAATGGAAAAATACCTTTACCTAAAGATGGTGATTACAAGTCAGACGTGTTGTCAGCCAGCAAATCAGAGTCAAGCGAGCCCAAGTCAGCGGGCCGAGTGATATCATTATCAGAGGTCAGCAAAATGACTAGAACTCATTCACACTCAGCCAAACTCACTTGGACTCTGACTCGCTAAAATCATGAACAGCCAGGCTCGCTCGGGCTAAAGCAGACTCAACGGCGTGTTCACTGACAGCGTGTTCACTAAGCCTCTAAAGTTGCAGCAAATTTAATGCCACAACACAAATTGCTATACACATTAACATTCACACTGTTCTTTTTAGCGATAACGCAGTGCTATTTTGTAAACATTACCCAAAACAAATGTGTCTAGTGATTATGATATACAAAATTGCACTTTGCAATTGACTAGCATGCTACAAGTGTAACACAATGTGCAGCCAAGTGCACTTGCTCAGAGTGATGCCAATTGCCCTTGTAACTACAGCATTATGCTAGCAACTTGTACTCACTCAGATTCCCTCAGACTGCCAAAGACTCACGGACACATAGGCTCGCACTTGTGGTACCACTATCTCACTTTATTAAGGTTCAATGAGTCTGAATCACTCAAAATCCATAACTCACAATCCAGAGGTTCACAGGAAGATGAGACTTGATGTCGCTGAACAAGGGATGCATAGGTTGTGATGGCCTCCCACTCAGTGTCATTTTTTTTCTACATTTCAAAATTTTATTGCTTATTGTACGGACCCACTTCAGTTACTAACATAGGAAGTACGTGGTGGTACTGTCGTTCTATTACCCCTGTCACACGGCAAATCTAACGTCATTTATAACGAATGACATGAGGTGAACTTATTGTCATTTTAATTGCCTGCTGTCACACGATGAAAACAAATATTTTAAAATGATGACCATGACCTTAGCCCTCCTGAGCTGTGAATTTGGGAGAAATAAAAATCCCTTAAAACTTGCATCCAACATGCGTGTATCCTGGAAAATAATTTTCTATCACTAAAAGCTGCCCCAAGAATATAAACGCAGCCGTTTTACACAACTTGCCACAGCTGCATGACACAAATGAAGTCAAGCCAAGAACCAAGCGAAAACCAACATGGCCGACGATATGACCGGGCATGGGTACAGTAAACTGAAGCATGGGAGCACGACTGACACTCTGGCTGCAGCCAATTCGTGTAGCCACCACCTTGATCCCCAAAACACGTGCAATCGGACGATACACTCGCGATACAAGCAACAACAAGAGAGCACAAATGAA
Organism: Rhipicephalus sanguineus; assembly: GCF_013339695.2. NCBI lineage: Eukaryota > Metazoa > Arthropoda > Arachnida > Ixodida > Ixodidae > Rhipicephalus > Rhipicephalus sanguineus. The sequence goes on along the minus strand of NC_051176.1, from coordinate 113,887,318 downwards.
ACATGGCCGGCGTCCAGCCGTTGTAGTTGAGAGTAGCTTTCTCTTAGAAACTTTTGCGCGTGCTGTTACATCATCAAACAAGTAATAAGTTAATCTAGTAAAGAATAAGATAATTACGCATTGCAAAAGTTGCGTATACATAAGTCAACAGTCATCTCCCTCAAAGGTCCCTGGCGTCAAGACTACGCATTCGGTCCGAAATCGAATGTGTTTCGGGAACTCATTCGACAGGAAATGCCGTTTTCATAAAATGGCATTAGTTTCCCCGTGTGACAGCAAACAAATGACGTTACAAATGAATGACATTAGCTGTAAATGACATTAGATTTGCCGTGTGACAGTGGTATTAGCTATGGCCAACTGTGGTGCTGGCCTTTTATTTTGGCTCATAGGAACACAGTTGTGAAGTTTGAGCTTTAACTTCTCATTATGTTTGCACAGTAATGAATTCAAGATTTAATGAGAATATTCCTCCTGGATCTTGGAAAAGCTTGTAGGAAAATGCATCAGGTATTTCAAACAGGATATATTTTTAAAACACATTTATAGTGGCAAAGCTACTATCCTGATACATGCACACCATTGAACTTCCAGTTGACAAACACTCCAAAGGCATCTCATATTTTGACAATGACCGATAATGCAGACATATTAACAGCCGTCCAGCGCATACTTTAACTTTTAGAAAATCAACGCAAGGACCGCTGATTAGGAGAAAATGTTGCATGTTACTAATTAAGCAAGACCGAAGGCAGGAAGGAATACAAAAGGGAGAAGGCAGGGAAGTTAACCAGACAGCAGTCCGGTTGGCTACCCTATGCCGGGGGAAAGGGAAGGGGAGTGGAAAGATGGGAGAGAAAGAGAGAGAGGGGGAGGAAATAACTTTATTCTGAGTCCTGCGAGTTGTTGGGGCGGGCCTATGGACCCGCCTAGGAGACGGCCAGGAGTCCTTGAACCCTGGCGGCTTCCTCGGCCCGCTGGACGGCCCAGAGCTGATCCTCGAGGGCGGAGCTGAGCAGCGCGGCTTCCCAGCATGCGCGAAGGCTGTCACTAGAGGCCGCGATCTCGGTATTGTGACTAATCCCTCGGCATTCCCATAACATATGCTCCAGAGTGGCTCTGGATTCACATTGTTTACATTGGTCCATTTCGTATATATCCGGATATATGATATGCGAGAGCACGGGATTCGGATACGTCCTAGTTTGTAACTGCCGCCATTCGACAGACTGCTTTTTTGTCAATTTTGGGTGGCGAAAAAAAAAAAAAGAAATGATCAATAAATGGGCTGACACATATGTGGCGGTGGCACTGTACAACAGTCACAAGCGAAGCAAGACCGAAGTTCAAAGGAAGATGAAGGGTTGAAGTGATTAAAAATAGTAGAACAGAGAATGTTGCTGGAGCCAACATTTCAAGTTGAAATGTTGGCTCCAGCGTGATTCACCGTTGAATTTTTATGAATAATTAAGTGTAAGGTGCAGAAGCGTGGCATCAGGTTGCATAAAATGCAAACACCACTTCAAATTTCAGCACAGAGAAATCGAGGAAACTTATTTACGTTTCAATATTGCAATACTCACAGTGCATGGCACTACACAGAGAGATACTGCGCATCGATGATGAGACCAGTTTTATTCAACCTAGCTTTTTTTCCGAGACACTGAAACAGGTGTCGAGCACTTGTAATTAACTGATATGTAGACCTAGATACTCTTGCAAATAATGAACACTACATAATTCCATAACAAGGCATTGCCCAATTGATTGAACTAGTTGTAAGCAAGGACCTAGCAAAGGAAACCTGTGCACCTGATGATCGAGCACATGCAGTAAAAAAATCCAACATGAAAAAAAGGGGGGGGGGGAAGAGGGGTACTGTACAGGTTTGCCAACTTGCATTCGTGCAGGCCGATTCTCTATCAAAACGATGAGCATGTATTCCCATGAGAAACAAAACTGAAAGCATACACTCGAAATACGACAATGGTTATTTTGGTGGGAACTGTGTGATCATCCACCATACAGCCGGGACTTGACTCCCTCCGATTACCATCTCTCTGTTCATATGAAACGCTGGCTAGGAGGACAAGAGTTTGACTCTGACAACGAGCTGTGAACCAGCGCAGAGAATTGGCTGAAAGCACAGCCAACTGCCTTCTATGACTAAGGTATAGCAAAATTGGTACCACACTACGACAAATGTCTCAATCAGAGTGGCAGCTATGTAGAGAAGTAGCTGAAAATTGTGTCTAAATGTTCCCAATATGACAGTTTTAATTTCCACTGTAGTTTTCATTTGGTGGTGGGTGTTTAGCGAACAAGCTGTCACCCTACATATAAATTTTATGTAATGGGCACTAGTCCTGTATTAACCTGTACTTGATTAGAATAGTTACAACTTACCCTGCTTGTGGACACAAATATGCCACATTTGTTCAACAATAATGTGGGATCAGCCTTGCATAGAGTATCATGGTTGTAAAAATAATTGAAACATTTGACTCTGAGCAATTTAACTGACTCATTCACACAAGCACCAATCCACTGGTAGTCACTCATGCAAATGGACACCTCAGTCTGAGCAAGGCTGTGTCTACCAATGCGCCAATTTCAGTGACCTAAGGGTAGAAAATATAACTACTCCAAATGAGCCAGATGAAAAGCGAGTTACTTTTTACTTTCTGAATTTTTACCATATTCGTTGCCAAGCAAAGATTACTTTTACCAGGCTTCATGTATTTTTTTTCTCCAAATCTTAGATTGGAGCAATGCCCAATCAATTCACCTACTGGCAGATCAGTCAATTGATAGAAATGGCTTATCAGTCATCACACAATCTGAATGCATGAACACTCTGCAGTTGCTAGCACCTCGCAGGTGTAATTACTGAGGAACACTAGCCATGGTTATCAGGTGGCACTTGTAGACAGTAGGTGTAATTAACATTTTTGTCATTTCCAGCAATGTGGTTGTAGTGGTTATATCCACTTTCAAGTGGTATCACAAGCAAGCGCACAATACTGCCTTTGACCCAGTAGCCAATCCTCCACAACACTTCATGATCACAAGAGCTTGTGTATTCATCTGATGGCAGTAGTGCAGACATTTCATAATTGCTTAGCAGCAAGGAATCCCAACACTTTTACACACACAAAAAAAAGCATTAAATGCTTACAAATGCAGAAAGGATATTCAAATTACACCCCATTTATTAATCACTGGGTTTTATATAGGAAAACAGGCAGCCATGGGGCACCAAGGTCTTTACAGATACTACAAAAGATAATCTTTGCTATGAAAGGCCGTGAAGTTAAAAAAAAAAAAAAAAACAGCAACTGCGACATGTAACTTTTCGATCAATGCTTCAAATGCTATTAAAAGGTACTAGTGACCTAAGACGTTCACGTCAAGCGCGATAATGTAGTGGGAAGACGACCTAAGACAAATACCCTAAAAGAAGAAATCCTCAGCCAACCATGCTCTAGCCATGAAGACACTGATCACGCGATGTTACACCAATAGCTAGCCTTATGCAAAGTTAAACAGCACGAAAGACAAAGACAAGAAAAGAAGGCACACACAGGACCAGTGCTGGTCCTGTGTGTGCATGTTTTCTTGTGTGTTCATCTTTTGTGCTTGCTGTTCAACTTTGCAGATGTTGCACCAACTCGCCCAAACCAAAGCCTTCCTAAACCACATAGTATTATGCAACCTGCAGAGGGATTAAAATCCCATGCAAGATGTGATGCTGTTTTCACCGTACAATACAATGTGGTACAAGTGACAACAAATAGGATGAAAAAAAGAGATAACGGAGAGGCAGGCATCCATGCAGAAAATCGGAGAGCAAGACATTCAAGCAGTTGCTTAAAAAGAAAAAAATAGGAAAAGAGGCTGTATGCAAAACCAGGCAGTAAAAAAATATTAAAAGGACAAGCAGAGCACAATGACGTTACACACATCAAACAAGGGAAGTAGAAAAGCACACCAAGCAACACTAGTAAGCGATGCAGGTGGCCAACACTTACTGCAAAACTTACGGATCGTATTATATTATCGCTGTACCCTTCCACTCCATTTGGCTCGTAGCTGTGGCCCTGTTAAAAAAAGAAACATTCAAAAATGCTTCTGAAATTCTCCAAATGAACAGATGCAGAGATCAATGTCAAGTCAAGTTTATTAAATAGTTCAGTTGAGTTACATGGTTAGCGTATTACAGCAGGAGGTCCCAAAGTTTCAGAGAAACTGACAGGGGGACCTCCTATGGCTACATGAATGGGGTAATTACAAAAAATACAGCAATAGTATGCGGACATGTGAGTAATATTGAATAAGCTTGATTAACAATAAAAATACGATCAATACATAACATAATGGTAATACTCACTACTGAAAAATAACATGAAAATAATCAAAAGCAAGTGATGAAGCAGGAAAGAAATAAAAAACAATATTAGTGAACAGCTCTACGTGACAAATGCAACTCGTTTCATTATCAGTGTTATCAGCTATACAAAGGCAAATTGAAGTAATAAAATAGCACAGAAATGTTGAGAGCTAACAACAGTTAATTACACAATTAGGATGAGTTGATTAATTCCTGAAGGAAATATTTCTTGCTGTGCGAGGTGAAAATATGAATGTTGTGCGATGATTTCAATTCGAAAGGCAATGAATTCCAAATGGCTATGCTAGTAAATAAGGTTGAGAACTTGCCGTGGTTTGTCTTTACGGCAGGCAAAAGAAGATTATTGCACTGGGAAAACCGGGTGATGTTGCTATTAGTTAAGTGACGATGATCAATACATGCGATAAAAATGTCATGCTTGATGAGTCTAAAGGCGACTATGGACATTCTATGACAAAATAGTTGTCTCAATGGGAGTATATTAAGCTGAGGAAACAACGAGCTACAGGAGAAGTAAAATGGGCTGAAAGTCATTAGTCTAACTGCTTGATTCTGAAGTCACTGCAAACGTTCGATGCGCGTGAAATATGTGTTGGCCCAAGATGATACACAATACGAAATATGGCTATGGATACAGGCAAAATACAAAGCACGTATGATGTGAGGCGGAAAATAAGTTCGTGTCTTGATGATAACGTGGATACCAAATGCAATCTTTTTAACGAGTGATGCGGCATGTTCATGAAATTTTAGTTCGCTATCTAAGATGACGCCAAGAAACCGCGCTTCACTGGAAATGTTCATGATGGTATTACCGATGTGAAGGGAAGGTTGTAAGTCAAGGGAAATGTGCGGGGAATGGAACACCATAAAGACAGTTTTAGTAGCATTGATCTGCAGATAATTGGCCTGGCACCATAAAGTTATGTTATGTAAATCTGTGTTGAGGGCAGACTGGAGTGTAGAAACTGATTTAGATGATTGAAAGATGGTTGTGTCGTCAGCGTAAAGTATGCAGTTGGTCCTTGTAAGAATGGTAGGTAGGTCATTAATAAACATCAAAAATAAAAGTGGGCCTAAAATTGATCCCTGTGGAACACCTACGCTAATTAACTTGGGCGATGAAAGATGGCCATTACCATGTACCATTTGAGACCGGTTACTGAGGTAGCTTTTAATAAAATTTAGTGGCGGACCAGACATACCAAACGATTCGAGTTTAGCAAGTAGTACGTGATGATTTATAGTGTCAAAAGCCTTCGTCAAATCGATAAACACAGATCCCACAAGTAACCCTCTGTCAATAGCTTGTTTTTACCGTCAAGGTAATTAGTGCCAGCTCAGTTGAATATCCTTGACGAAATCCAAATTGTTATGAAGATAAAAGATTAAATTTTTTCAGATAACGCATTAATCTAATGTGGAATAGCTTTTCAATGCTAGTAAGAGAGCCGATTTTCCTTCTTGAATAGCAAATAACACACCCAACATTGAATACACAAATTACATGGAGAAAATTGGCATCCTGGATATTAGCACCCTGTCTGATTAGCTTGGTTGGTAGAGTGACTACACTGGAAAGGTGTTGGAGTTTGGTTGGACCAGGCCAAATTTTTCTTCAACTGCAAGGCCTTCTTTCTCAGAAACCCATATGGCTTTCCTCAGTAGCTTCATGCTACAGAAATGGTTGGATGACAACACTTTCCTTTCATGCTCAACAGTTGCAACCCAGCAATGATAAACCAATAGTGGTAACAGTGGAATGCTGTGGAGTACATTTGGGTTCTTACATTTTTTTTAGTGCCCCGAAATGTCACTTCGCAGGCATCAATACCTTAAGCCTTCACTGTAGCACAGCACTGTGACTGCCTTCTGTGCAGCAGGATGTTACAACTGCTGACACACCATTAGATTGAATAAAGTTCTGGGGTCTTATGTGCCGAAACCACCTCATTATAGAGGACGCCTTCAGGAGGGCTCCAGAATAATTTTTAACCAATTTGGTTCCTTTAACATGCACCTAAACCTTTGTACACAAGTGTTTGTGCGGTTCTCCTCCATCGAAGTACAACTGCCATGACAGGATTCAAGCCCATGAAACTAAGCTGGAAACAACATCATAGCCACTAGCAACTGCACCTAGTCAGAGTCACCATAGTGTCCTCTGCTACAAAGTAAAAAAAAAAAAAAAATTGACTTCAGGTATGACAATTAGCACTGTCCTGGACCCCTTCTACAAGATTTCTCTGTTCAAATCACTGAAGTTTGCTGTTTTACCTAGCGACAACCACGATTTGCTTAACAAGGACCCCCAATTCCTGGACAGGAGGAAATGGCCCCAGAAACACTTAAATGTGGTATTCTATCATGTACTAAGCACACCCGACACCTACTATAAGAATGGAATGAGCTCATAAACAATTTTGCATGTGAATGCAAACACAACCTTTAATTTTCAACAATGGCCATTCTGTTGCGACTATTTACCCCAACAATTATGGCCCAATAATAGCAACATGATGGAAACACAATCTGTAAAACATCCAAGGTAGGAAGAGTGAGGCGTTAAACTAGCACTTTCACCGAGAAATCTTCAGGACTATCTTGCACTTAAGGCATATTTTGGTTAAATTTGATGGAGGCTGTACCTCTTGGAAGAGACGCAACGCAAATAGGCTCAACGGAACAGAAAGGCTGTTATAAAAATTCAAGGAAGCAGTTGCAGCAGCTCCTTGAGCAAAAGCATGAAGGGCTCAAGACTCAAGAAGAAAAATAGAAACTAGTGCCTAAAAATGAAAGTGAGACAAAGGCTAAAGAGTTGATCTAACCTACAACAGTGTGTGTCATGTCAAGAATTATTTTGAACCATTTCTTTTAATTTCTACTACAGCAAGATTACTTGGTAATGCTTGCCTATTACTGCCTTGTCTCAACAAAATGGAAATCCAACAAAATCGGAAATATTTGTATGATCTGCAGCATAGCTTCACTATTGCCTCACTGTGTAGGTATTAACAAAACCGACCAGCTCTAACATAGTTGAACATTAGAAATAACACTTCTAGTTTTAATACGCCCTTAGTTGAACTACACGCAACAGCACCCCGTGAATTAGGTGATGAGGTCCACAAGAAAATATTTTAGTATATGAAAACATAACTCAGTATTATTTCCGCAATCAATCTATTGTGCCTTGCTTGGAACACAAAGCACATCCTGTAGAACACATACATATTTACATATTTCTTTTACATTAAATATTTTCTTTTTGGTAGAAGTTACTATAAAAATTCTTGAATAGCTATAGAAGAATCCCCCTTTCAGACCAATCCCTTAAGCTCCCAGACTGTTTTTAGTTTTGAAAGATTAAAAGCAACCTTGTGACATTTTACATTGTTTAAAAAGTTATCATTCTTCCATCTGGTTCTCAAGTGCATGATCATCTATTGACTCATACCATTGTGGCGACCACTGCCCACAGACCTACGCAGCCACTACACAGTCCGTCGCACCATCGCTGCCTTACGCCCGTCCCCTGCAGCCCACCATAGCAAGCCCACACCTTTTGTGTTCAAAGAGCTAGCATCGTGCACGCATGCTTTCCTCCGCGACGACACCGTCCGCCGGCCTTTCCAGCCACCTTACAGCGGACCCTATCTAGTCGTCCATCGCGACGACAAGAACTTCACCTTGCGCTTGAACGGGAACGACGTCCGCGTCTCGATTGACCGACTCAAGCCCGCATACATCGCGGCGAACGAACCTGGCAGCGCCACTCTTTCAACTGGCGTCCTTCCACAGCCACCGACGTCGCAGCCCGCTCCTTTCACGACACGCTCTGGACGTCTGGTACGCCTCCCAGATTTCTACAGACCCTGAGGGCTCTGCACTCCGCGGGGGGGTGATGTGGCGACCACTGCGCACAGACCTACGCAGCCTCCGTCTCGTCACTGATTAGCCCGGCGTGACACAGCTACTTGCTGCAACACGCTTCCGATAAACGACAGCGCCACGCAGTTTCGTCGGAGGCTTACGTCACCACTGCTGGCTATATAACCCAAGCTACCAAGCTTGATTTCATGTTTGTTTCTCTAACCTTCCGAAGCGCAGCATCGGCATGCTTGCCCTGCTGCTGCTACTACGTTAATAAACATCGTTTTGTTTTATGTTGGGATCCGTCCTTCACCGACTTTGCATCCCACACCATGTTCAGCTACACTTACTACATGTTACAAGCAGCTTGTGTCATAGGAATATTGATGGGGAGGAGGCAAGGGGGCATGAGGCAAATGTAAAACTTGCTCCTTGCCAAAGTTTCGCAATCGTCCCTCCACATTTGAAAGTGGTCAGTGAATGACCGCACATTTGCAAATCCAATAAGGCCCCCGAGGCCAACTTTTTGAGCCAAGGCCAACACTTCCAGCTATTTGAAGCCCAATGGACATCGGCTACATGATCACGACCCTGGAGTACAGCAACGTCACCGGGCTCAGCAAAAGAGGGATGAAGCTGCACTTTCAACCGTGGGTCCCCTGCCACCGAGTCATTGAATCCTACCAATAGTTAAAGGGGTCATGAACCACCCCTCTGTCTTGGTCAGAAAACACATCCTCTGGAAAGCGGACACTGCCATGAACAGAGCTCAGCCAAATAATGCAGTCATGCGCGGCAAAGAGAGTTTAGACACGGTGCGCGAAGTTGCCATTTTCTCAGGTGCCCTCGTTTCCCACAGAGGGCCGTCCTCACTCTCTTTGGTAGGTGGGGCACCTGCTGTGTGATGTCACATCACACGACAGACAGAATGCTATTGGCCGATATCCGACATAAATCGAGAGCGGCGTTCGGATCAGATGTGCTTCTTGCCACGGGTTGCCACCACTTGCTGGCGCCACACTCCTTAGTCTGCCAACTTTACATGGTAGCAACACTCGCGCACACGAATCACAGCGGGAGAGAGCGATCGCGTATTATCACGCGCGCTGACGTAACTGCTTTCCCTCGTGCCATCCCTCCCTGTGTAGCTTCCAGTGCACTCGAGAAAAGAGAGAAAGCACTCAGAACGTGCACCAAACCCCCCATAACTCCACTTGTTCTTGACGGATTCGAAAAATTTTTGCAGCAATCGATACAGGAGGCAGCAAACTCCCGATACTGAGGTTATTAGGTTATTACTTGGAAAAGTGGTTCATGACCCCTTTAAAGCGTTATGATTTAGAAGTCCCTAATGATTCCACATTTAAGATAGCTAAAACATGCTATGAACATGATTTGCCCAAGTCCAAACATTGTTAACCTAATTCGGGGTTGATAATAGAATAGATTAATTATAACAACACCATAAACTCACTCTCTTTCTTTTAATGCAGTGGTAATCTGCAGTTTATATACATTTGAGGAAATCCAAGCTGAATAACATAACAATTATATTTTGGCTAATACATCACAATTTGTGTTTTTCAATGTGGATTTTCTGAAATATCAATGCAGGTGCCAGATATGCGTTTGTGTGTGTGATAATAATCATGTTGAAGGCAACAGACAATAAGAGCCAAGACAAACGTCGGTAAAATGACTTGATTTCCTTTACGTTTCCTCGGCTTCAAAAGCAATAGCGATTAAAAGAAATCAAGCCCCCTCTGTAAGAAAGAGGTGGTCAGGGCGGCTCGTGGCTAGTTGTAACACCATTGGTTATGTGTGTTAGACGAGTGGACGAGTGCCTACCTCGAGCAGTTTTAGCGCACCCTCAACATTTTTTTTTCTATGCTTAAAAACAAAAATCATGGTGCCATGCACAAGCTAGATCTCTTCCATCTCCTCCTGTCTACATTAGCTGTAAAACTCACCAGGGATGGCAGGTCATCTGCATTCTTGAGAAGTGTATAACCAGTCTATTCTGCCACAAAAATAGTCTTTAAACTGTCACGGCAGACTATGACATCAGTAACACTTTGCATTATTAGCATTTTAAAATATTCTACCCGAGTGAGTTTCTTTTCACGTATATACATGGACCTAATTAGGCTCTGCCTAAGGATCTGCAGAAGAGTGACAGTTGTGCAACAGGTTGCAAAACCAATAAACGGCTAGTAACCTATAGGGCCAAAACTCCCGAGATAAACTTGGAAGCCAAGGACTGTGCAATGAATGATGGAATTGCGGCTTTTGTGAGCCAGAATGCCAACTAGATTACAAGGCATGCTGTAGTGGGGTCTCCGGATTGAATTGTACTATGTGGGACTCTTCAAATGTGCACCCAATGTATGATGCATGGGTGCTTTTTCAATTTCCCCCCCAATGAAATGCAGCCGAAGTGGCCAGGATTTTATTTTGCAAGCTTGTGCCAAGTTGTGCAATGCCACAGCTGCAAAACTACCACCGTGGGTCAATGAACAATGCAACTAAATATTGTTATGTTAGGAAATAGATACCAGTATGGATTAGGGATCACATCTGAGTGGATGACATTTCAGAAGGGTACACATTTGGGCTGGTTGACTCACCATTATACGCAGAAAACAGCGCCATAAGATGGGACGAAACGAATCAACAGTGCAGTGGTCTGTGTTCTTTCGTTTCATCCCATCTTATAGTGTTGATACTTCACTTAAGATAAGAGAAAGTGGATTTAAAAATGCCACAAAACCCATTAACAGATAAATGGTGGTCTCTCGTAACAGAATGCATACAACAGTTTTAAGGGTACGTAAGCAACAGAATGAATGAACAAGGAGAAAATCTGCAGGCCGAGGTCACCGCTGGTTGACACAGGACAGAAGTAGCTGGTTACCTTCAGCAGGGTCCTTCACCCTACAGTAGATTTATAACAGGCTAACTATGAAATAAACCTTCAAGCTCGTCATGTGCCACAGTTCTTAAACACCTGGCTTTAGACTGTAACCTATTCCTCCATTGTGCAGTAGTCCAGAAGGTCTTCTGTACATGGATTAATGTGTGCAGTACGTGACGGATAAGGAAGTGTAGGACAAATATTTGCCCTACACTGCCACAGCAAAACCTCATGGACGACTGCCAAAACAAATATTTCCTAGTGCCTTGAAAACAGGATGATACATACAGCCACAGCAACATATCTGAAGCCAAGTCCAAACATATTGACGTTTTACTCAGAAGAGTATGTGCTCTGTGCTGCATGAAAAACTTGCTTGCTAATATGAACGCATTAAAATGCAGCTGTTCGTGCATTTTGTTACTACCACAGCATTGCGGTAACCTGCTTAACATGCTTATGCAAGTGTGGCATTTTTTTTTCTTAAAGAGTTAAATCAACTTTAAATGAAACTGAGAAAATGCAGTTTTTCGGTACTGACAATACGGCGGGGCCTGCTCCAACTATTTTTTGTCAGTGTGCTCTTGTCACCAAAGCCTCTCAAATGTATATTGCGGATAAAATCTAATAGCCCACCATCGTCAGTATTCGAGCCAAATTTGGATTTGGCGCTTATAGTGGAACATTTAATTTAGCATAGAACTAGCTCGTAAAAGTACTCGTCTAAATCTCAATGAATGAACAATATAGCAATATTTTGCGGTAAAATTAGCACCATCCTTGTGCTTCTGTCAGTACCGCCTTTGTTGCATGGGCTTATTGGTAATGACTAGAACTGAAGAGCGAGTCGTCTTTCCTGGCAAAAGAGGCGCACCATTCTAGACTGTAGGCAGCGTTTTCTTGTTCTGGGCATCTATTGAAGGCTTTCAAAAATGCTTTAGCTCTTTTTCTTAGCTCCTTTTATGCCGCGCCGTTTCGGATCACTTCCTCAAGGAAAAGATCGGTGCCCAATACCTTCATTTCAGTTGTCTTCTATTTCAAGTATACAGTATTGGAGTGAAAGAAGGGTACGATATTGTGGCGCAAAACTTGAAAAGAAACACTAAGAGGCAGAAAGAAGCAGGAAAGTTGGCCTCTTACTCCTTGTATTTGAGTGTTGCCCCTACAACATCATATCCTTCAGTAAGTACCCACTCGCCCAAGAAAAACTAAGTGTGGAACAAAAACACGACAGCAAAGCAACTAGGACAGAAATGAAACAGATTGGATGTGGCTATGTTGGTTGTTTTGGACACTATTGTTGATGCAGCGCTGGTTTAATGGATCTGGCTCAGTTTGATTCAAACAGGTACTAAATTTGGCTCATTTTCGATTCGAAACTGCATTTTGGAGTTTATGTTACAATCAGGAATTGCTCCATTTTCATTACAATTGTTTTAAAAGTGAGAGATACCTAGGTGTGCTTTACGCTCTTATAAAATTCAGCCCAGTTCCGGTTTCTGGATTTGGCTCTTTTAGAAAAAGAAACGCTACAATTTAAATCTTTTGACAGGAGGCCTTCCTTTCAGCTATTGTGCACCGAGACCTTTCGCATACTCACGTAACTCACGTGTATAATCATGTAACTAGATGGAGCAACAAAAGGCTGCTACAAATGTGGAAAGTAAAAGGCGGTAAGAATAAAATACCGAGTTCTAAATGCACTTCATGGGGGTTCTATTAAAATGACCGGTCAAGGATATACACCAAAAGGAAAACACCGTAAGAAAACTGTCAGCTTTAGAATTTCTGGAGAACAACGAAAACGTCATACGTATTCACCCCCATTCACCACAGAACTAATACATTAGCGCGAGCAGTAAACAGATATGCTACAACGCTAATTCAACACTAGATGCCAGTCCACGCATATCAACACTCGCAACAAAAACACTGCGTCAGAGATGTGGCTTGATAAAAGGGAGCGGGGCGGACTGAAGATTCAACCTAGATAAGTGACAGCCGATGCACGCGTACATGGAAGCAGAATCTACGAGATCAAAATCTGCCGCCCGACTTGGCACGAAACATATAAAAAAGCGTCAGCAAGAAATCGCGTTCTTGAGACATCATGAAAAGCGGTTCACATTCGTGACCCTGAATGAACCCCGAACGAGAAACTCGTTTCCTGGGAGCGCTTTTCTTATTCAGAAGATAAGGAAAACGGAACGCCACAATGATACAGCGACATTCACCCCTAAGAACAGCAATTAAGTTTTTCCTCAACATCGTGTGAGGAAACACAAATCGCGGGCGCGTGCAAATCACAGGCTGTGCTGAATCAATGCAGCGAGAATACTGCAATTGGCATGTTCGAGTTGTGCGCCTTTTACATCAGCTCCACCTTTCACAAATATCTGAGCAAATAACCACCACTCAAAGTCTTGTGCCTGCATGCAACGTACTGCAAAACCCTAAAACGAGAACGCCGAGTGCGTTGGACCTCTACGCTGTCATGTAGTTTTGAAACGCCATGCTTACCTCACGGTCTGCAGTTTTGTGAATCCTATATAGGCGAGGTCCAGATATATACTTGAATATAAAGCTTCCAGTCATTCTCATAACTCAGTGGCATGTATCTAAGTACGAAACAAACCAACACAACACACTGACAAGGTGCACTCAGTGCACCTCGCTAACCTCGCACCTCTCTTTGCCTCTGCCTTTTCGGCAATGCGACTAAGTGAAGCAGCACATGCTTCAGCTTATTCTTAATAATTGACACTAGTTTCAAATATCTTGCTATTTATTAGCCATAAAACCTTAAGCGCTTAATAAGTCTCGCTGAGTATAAAATATTTTTGCTTATTGGACAAATTTATTGTAAAAACAATTTTTTCTACGTATCACGTTTTGTGTAACTCCATGCAGACATGGCGGCGTTTTCGTCGTCGTTGTCACGTTCAGATGCATCAGACGCTATAACAAAGCTAGCAGAAGAATATTGGGTGCCCCACAACAAGGCCTCATGGAAGGAATACGACCCGAAGGTAATTTTAGACGTATACCAGAAGGAAATAATCGGGTCGGGCTTTGCGATCCGCAAAGTCATGTTACTCGAGTTCAGTCAGTACTTGGAGAACTACTTATGGTCACACTACGATCCTAAAAGTGCATCGACGGCCCACTTGATGTCCATCGTTGTCATGGTAAACGAAAAATTCCGAGAAAGAGTTCCAGCATGGCAAACCTTCATGGCAAGGCCCGACCATTTTCCATCCTTCTTTCGAAAAGTGATGGAAAGTGCGCTGGACGAGAATTTCACGTTTTCTCTGCGAGAACAAACTGCACTGTTGGTATTCCTGATCAACTGCTTTAACAGCATGGAAGTTAGCCTGATACGAGAGCAAATTCAGCGCTTGGTATCGCTGTCGGCGTGGAGGACTCTGTTACCCGAGCGAAGAGAGCACGAGTTTAAGCGCTTTCCAAAGTTGAAGAAATTTTGGGCTTACATCGAGAAAAGCGACAAAAAGCTTGATGAGCAGACGCATCAGGACCTGCTGTATGAGCGAGAGTTTCTTTCGAGGCTCATCGGTCGATTCTTCAAATATTTGGAGTCTGTGCCACCAACTAAAGATGTTCCGGAGCTAGACAAGCCGGCTTTGGAGGTAGTTCACTATTGTGAACGCTTCCTTGAGTTTATGATAGACCTCGAAGCCTTGCTTCCATCGAGGCGATTTTTCAACACCATCATGGACAACTCTCATCTGGTTGTCAAGTGCCGACTGTCCACACTGTCTCAGAGGAAAGAAGGCAGGCTCTTTGCACAGCTCTTGGACAGACTGAAGTTCTATTCGAAATTTGAAATAAGTGACCAGACAGGAGAAGAGCTCACGGATCATGACATGATGCAGATCCATTATGACAACATAACAGCACTTCAGAAGGCAGCATTTAAAGACTTCCCCGACCTTCGGCGCTTTGCATTGTGCAACGTTGCAAATGTGGACACACGTGATAAACTTCTAAAACATTTCGGGTCCCTGAAAGCTGCAGACCTGCACAGACTTGCAGCTTCGCTATTTTTGGTGCCTCCACTGAGTTCAGAAAGTGATGAGTCCCCTTACAGTCACACCTTTCTTCAAGAACTACTTATTTCCCGACATGAGAGACGACAGTCGCAGTTGGAAAGCCTGAATGAGATGCCTTTGTATCCTACAGAGTCAATAATATGGGATGAGAATGTTGTCCCATCAGAATATTTTTCCGGAGAAGGCTGCCTAGCACTGCCGAAGCTCAACTTGCAGTTTCTCACGCTGCATGATTACTTGCTGCGCAACTTTCACCTTTTTCGTCTGGAGTCCACATACGAAATAAGACAGGACATCGAAGATTCAGTCAGCCGCCTGAAACCCTGGAAAACCGAGGATGAAGGTGTCATGTTTGGTGGCTGGGCGAGGATGGCGCAGCCAATTGTGAATTTTGCTATTGTGGAAGTGGGCAAGCCAAACATTGGGGAGAAGCAGCCTTCCAAAGTTCGTGCAGATGTCACTGTTCACCTGAATGTTCGTCGAGAAATAAAGGCAGAATGGGAATCTCTAAGGAAACATGACGTATGCTTCCTTATCACGGTGCGGCCTGTCTGTCTACCTGGCACTCCTTACAATTACAAGGAGCCTTTTGTACCGCAGGTAGGCCTGACTTATGTGCGTGGCTGTGAAATTGAAGGGCTACTTGATCTGAATGGAAGGGTCATTGAAGAAGGACCAGAGCCAAAGCCAATGTTGCCAGGTGATTCGAGGACCTATCGAGTGTGGATGGACTGCAATCAGTACAAGATTGATATGGATCACAATGTGAAAGGTGGTGAAGATGTTTATGATACTTTCAACATACTGATGAGGAGAAAGCCAAAAGAAAACAACTTTAAGGCTGTTCTGGAAACCATCAGAGACTTGATGAACACCGAGTGTGTTGTACCAGATTGGTTGCATGACATCATTCTTGGTTATGGTGATCCAGGTGCTGCACACTACTCAAAAATGAGCAATCAGATTCCGGTGTTGAACTTCAATGACACATTTCTCAACATGGACCACCTTCGGGCAAGCTTTGAGGAGAAATGTGACATATCTGTGGATGTTAATGATCCACGTTTACTTGTACCTCCCTTCAAAGTGACATTTTGCAATGTCCAGCAGCAGCAACAGGCATCTTTAAAAGAGAGCTCAAAAAGAGGGAAGAGTGTCACGGTTACTGAGGATCAACCGAAGAAAGAAAAAATATTGGTCACACCGCACACCACTGTGAGCAGAGGGCCATATCCAAATGAACGGACAAAGAAAAATGCTATTCCTTTCACTCCAACACAAATCGAAGCTATTCGTGCTGGCTTACAGCCAGGTCTTACTATTATCGTTGGCCCGCCTGGGACAGGAAAGACTGATGTGGCTGTGCAGATAATTTCTAATTTGTACCATAATTTTCCAGAGCAGAGAACACTGTTGGTAACGCATTCAAATCAGGCACTGAACCAGCTTTTTGAAAAAATTATGATGCTGGACATTGACGAGAGGCACCTGCTTCGTCTGGGCCATGGAGAAGAGGCACTGGAAACGGAGAAGGATTTCAGTCGCTACGGCAGAGTGAACTATGTATTAGCAAAACGGCTGGAGCTGCTTCAAGAAGTCAGCCGACTACAGGAGAGCCTTGGTGTGACTGGTGATGTTGCATACACTTGCGAGACTGCTGGCTACTTTTACCTTTATCAGGCAAGTCCATTAAAATTAGTTTTAGTACTTTGACCCATTTTGTGAGCTTAGCAGTGAGCAAAGGGTAGATCTATGTAGATGTAAGGAGGCACAGATTCGTGTTATTTTTCTAGGGGGTGTTCCGACTTTGAGTGTGGCTATCTAATGTCAAGAAACACAAGTATGATGAGTATAGTCGCCATTGGTTCCATGTGGGACCAATTTTTGTCGATGACGAGTATAGGGGTATGTCTGAGCCTTGATCCGCAAGGCGGCAACACCATCGCCCGCCATCTTTGAGGTCCGTTCGTACACGCCGTCCGTGCTGTCCATGCTTCGGCATGCAGGAGGTGTTCTGGAGGTCTCTAGTCATTTGTGCCATGCAGATCTTGGATACAGCGCGTGCAGCGAGTTTTTTGCGTGTGCGGCGAGTGCGCGGACCGTCAAAATGGCGACCCTGCCGCTAGCACTCCTCATGGATGACATCAAGTACATACCCCCTATCAGTCATCAGTCGTTTTGGTACAAAACCTCATGACGACTATACTCGTTAATGGGAGGGAAAGGGTTAAACCAAATAGTTTTCTTGAAGCATTTGTTTAGTCACTGGCATTAATGATAATAAATTATTGTTTCTGCTCATTTTTATGTTAGGTTTCATTGGTCGGGTAAACAATCTTTTGTTGGTTTGGTCAGAAAGTAGTGCCATCGTTTTCATTGCAGATTTCACAGAAAACATTTAAAGGCTGCTGTGTCATACTGTGTGTCAGCTTAAAAACTACATTTGGTAGGGTGTCTTTCATAGCAAGAAAATTGGTTTGCTTCATAGGACTCTGTATTATTGCCTGTGTGTCAGAGGTATTGCCTTAACAAAAAGGCTCTTCAATGGTCTTTTTAATGCTGTTTTTCTTTCATAATGAGATTTCCATTGACACTCGGGCTCTAAAAATGGTTACAAGAACCTGTTGACAATACTTGTGATAGGTTCTTGGCTGGTAGTATTATGCTTAATTTCTGAAGAATCTTTGTTAATATCTCATACAGCCTCATAGATAACAATTGTTGCCTTTACATTATTGCGTTTTTCCTAAACAGGTTTTGTCACGGTGGGAGGAATTTCTCAGCAAAGTAAAATTGAGCACAACGGAGTCATCGACTCGGGACATTCAGGAACATTTTCCATTCACCAAGTTCTTCAGCAACGCGCCGCAACCCTTGTTTCATGGTCAATCTTTTGAAGAGGATATGGAGAAGGCAGAGAGCTGTTTCCGCTACATCAAGGACATTTTTGATCAGTTAGAAGAATTTCGGGCATTTGAGCTACTCCGTAGTGGCCTGGATAGATCACGGTACCTCCTTGTCAAGGAGGCCAAAGTGATTGCCATGACATGCACCCATGCAGCACTGAAGCGCAGAGAGCTGGTTGACCTGGGCTTTAAGTATGATAACATCCTTATGGAAGAGTCTGCTCAAATCTTGGAGATTGAGACCTTCATTCCTCTGCTTCTGCAGACGCCCCAGGATGGATACAATCGCCTCAAGCGATGGATCATGATTGGAGACCATCATCAGCTGCCTCCTGTGGTAAAGAATATGGCTTTCCAAAAGTACAGCAACATGGAGCAGTCATTGTTTACTAGGTTTGTGCGCTTGGGTGTGCCCGTAGTTCAGCTTGATGGCCAAGGTCGATCAAGGCCCAGCTTGTGCAACCTGTACAATTGGCGATACCAGAACCTGGGGAACTTGCCGCATGTTACAGAATGGCCAGAGTACCGAACTGGCAATGCAGGTTTCTGCTTTGACTACCAAATTGTTGATGTGGGAGACTTCAATGGAATAGGAGAATCAGAACCGAACCCTTACTTTTATCAGAACTTGGCAGAGGCCGAGTATGTGGTGGCTGTGTTCATGTACATGAGGCTCTTGGGTTACCCTGCTGACCGGATCTCCATCCTGACCACATACAATGGACAGAAACATCTCATTCGTGATGTTGTGCACCAGCGCTGCCAAGACAATCCACTCATTGGCTGTCCCTTGAAGGTAAGGTTTGCAAAGCAAATATTTGTAATGGTTGACTACATCGCTGTAATTTAATTGGATGAGAGTATTACCCAGTATTTGAGTTGTTTCTTTTTTTTTTAATGATGAGCAAGGATATCTGCCTACCGTTTTTTTTTTTTTTTTTTTTTTTTTTTTTTTTTGTGGTGGAAAAATTAGCCCAACATGTGTCATGTCATTACAGAGCTTTTGTCAAAACCACATTGCTGCATGCTGCTGGTGATGAGTGACTTTGGTGTTCTGCTAACAAAGACAAGGGTGTGTGTTCAGTTCCTTATTGTGATGGCCACATTCAATTGGTTGTTGAGGGCTAATAGATTGTTGAGGACTAATGTGGCTAGATTAAATGCACTGGAATGGACAACGATCAGTAACACTTAATCAGTTTAGTTGAGAATGTACCTTAGAAGCTCTATTGGCATATCTTTGGCAGGGTAAAATTATCACCGAAGACAACAAATGCTAAGGGTCTCTTTTTTGCATACTCATTTATTTATTTATGTGAGTGTGTATGCATTGAAAATGTATTTGTCCTATGTCAATGTGATATGGGTAACTTGGAAGTATTTTCACCTGTTTGTGCAGTATTTGCTCAAAGTGTTTTCAAAACGCTAGCTTCACTTGTTAGTTCCTTTATGGTGTTTTGCATCTGTTATTTATCAGTGAGCTTCTGAGCACACTTTCAAAGTCTATGATATCCCAGGAACCTGTTCAGAGAACTACTACAAGGCAGCAATGCCACTTATCTTGCCAAACCTCCACTTGCATTCAGAGTGTTTCAGTATTTCAGGACCATAACTTAAAAGTTCAATGTAACTTAGTGCTGCTGTTCAGTTTACTTAACCACTGCTGGTGAAAATACATCTAGAGCCTCCAAGTGCAGTGTCTTTAATGTCATTGTGGCATTGCAGCCCATCCCTTCCAGTAGAGATGAGCTGCAACTTGAGAGTGCCATTTAGGCATATTCTGTGTATGTTAGTGATTGACATATTAACCTAATAGCGTTAAAGAGCTCGTTTCACAGAAATCCCAGTGTCCGTGTCGTTTGTTATGAGCGAAAAATCAGCATTGGTCCGTGAGCGAAAATTCTAGATAGGTGCAAATAAATAAATAAAAGTCTTCGGCTCGAGTGGGAATCGAACCCAGGTCATCTGCGTGGCAAAGAGGTGTTCTACCACAGGGTGCTTGAAACTGTTTCGGAAAAAAACTCTGTACGGATGTCATGCTTAATGCATGTGATACCGCGTGGCAGAAGCATAGAGTCACACCAGGCATCAAAACATGTTAATTGTGCAACGAGTTGGTGGTTTAAAGGCCTACCCATTTGAAAGCACTTAGGCATAATTAGCCATCATCATCAGCAGCAACAGCATCAACAAAGTGTGCAGCTGCGTAGGTGCATGCATGGCCTTAAGGGCGTGTAGTGGGTACTTCGCCAATTCGCAAAAGGAAGAATTATGGCATAGTGGGCACTTCGCAACAGTCCTTACACTAAGCATTCTAGGATAGTTTGAAATGGCCAATGTTACGCTCACAGACATTCCTTTCCTTGGGGCACGGTGGAGGTGTCCAAATTGTACCATTCCACGTGGGAATGCCCCAAACTGCCCGGCCTACCTAGAATACCCAGTTCCTCCCCCTCCCAGTCTGAAGCCGTTCTTTGCAGCATAGCCCTGACTACCAGCGAACACTGATTGACTGGGCCATCCGGATAGCAGCAGCACATGGGGCCCTGTACTTGGGGCTCCACCCTCTGGGACTTCACAAGCAAAACAAGGAATGAAATTTTATACTACTACCGGGAAGTGAAGCCAGGCTAGCGATTGAGAAGGCTTTGAACAATACCAAATTATGCTGTTGTGTTCTACTCTTGAAGGCGAAGCTCAAGCGTCCTCCAAACTTTTCAACAGGTTTTGAGGTATGGTTGTGGTGACTGAAGTCATAGCTAAAATGAACCAAAATGCATCCTTCGTGGCGTTGAAACGATTGCTAAGTTTTCATATGGCTTTGCATTTTGGTTGTGCATAAAAAATGTGACAGCCTGTTTCTACTTCCCCATCAGGTGACTACTGTGGACAAGTACCAGGGCCAGCAGAACGACTATGTGCTCTTGTCACTGGTGCGGACACGAGCTGTGGGGCACTTGCGAGATGTGCGCCGACTTGTAGTGGCCATGTCACGGGCTCGCTTGGGCTTGTATGTGTTTGCACGCATATCTCTGTTCCAAGACTGCTTTGAGCTGGGACCTACCTTCAGCCTCTTGCTTCAAAGACCTACACAGCTCTGGTTGGCACCATGGGAGGTATGTTGAACAGAAAGGCCTTCTGCTCATTCACTTCATTCACAGTTCATATATACACATTGACGAAAAATGTTGAACATGTGATTGTGTTTCACAAGGTACGTTGGACATCAAGCATACTATTCAATGTACCTTGTTTAAAGGGACACTAAAGGCAAATATTAAGTCGAGGTTGATTGTTGAAATAGCGGTCCAGAAACCTCGTAGTGCTACTTTTGTGCCAAGGAAGTGCTTATTTTGAAACAAAATCACATTTTAGTGGTCCGCATCGCGTTAGCGCACTTCAACTCACCCGCCGAAGCGGTCTTTCTGACGTCACTGTTGCCGTGCCCAACGTTGCCCACTTTCACTGCGCGGTGGCGTGCACTGGCGGCGTGCACCATTCGGGCATCCGGCAACATCACATGCATGCGGCATTTTGTCGAACTTTCTGTCAGAGCGACTTTCACGAGCGTGCAAAACACACGCGGTAGTACGCATTACCGAAACTACCAATGAGACACGACCGCGTGAGCGAAGCTGGGCGCTGGGTGAAGCGCAGTTCGGTGAAAACTGAACATTTGAACCTCGCGTGCCGTTCCCCATAGCAACGCCAAAGAGGCTCCTTTTTCCATGAATCAAACAGAAGCGAACAAGCAGCATTTTATTACACTCAAACCTCATTATAACAAAGTCACATCTGCCACGAAAATAACTTCGTTATATCCGAAAATTCGTTATAAACGTTTATTTTTAACACTGTAAGTATTACAAGACTATTCTTCATTTACTTCGTTATAACCGATAATTCGTTATATCCGAGTTCGTTATATCGAGGTTTGAGTGTACGTCTCTCGATGTCGGAAGGTTCTTTTTTTATTGCAGCTAGATTGATTACTAGTGATTAATTGTAGTTGGATGCTCTCACGTCATCTGGATCATTTCCAAAATGTCCCACTCGTGCCACACATCGTGTGATACATTTAGCTTAATTTCTCGGTAAGTAGGGCACTGCTGTTGATAATAGTATTGCCGTTTTAGACGTTGTCATACATTGAGCTTTCACTCTGACATAAATTGTTATTTGTCTTTAGTGTCCTTTTAACATAGTGCATGCACTGTGAAATTTTGATCAGAGCACTTTACTGCAGTGCATAAGCTTTCTTAATCGAATCTCAGGTAGACGATTAAGTAGAACTAAATGTCATATCAAGGCTCCATAATGGCCAAAGGTTCATTTCTGTCAAGAATTAGACTTCTGTAAGCAAAAAAGGAGAATGGACCAGGTGACATCAGCTCATGCCTCTCCTCATGCATACACATTATTCAGTGATACCTAACCGCAACAGCAATGGCACTGCTGCTCTACAGCTACGGCCACTTGTTTAGCTGCCTGGTAGCTCGTATGGCTTAGCTACTGTGCATGTTGCCAGCAACTGAGGTAGACAATAGTGGTGTCAGCAGAGCAGAAGCAGTAAACTTCTTTTTATAACTTTCCAATCATTTCTGTAATGGGCACATTCTGTAAAGTACGTTATCAGATCGAAGTGGCCAATCCTGTCGTTAGTGATCTATTTTTTGCTAGTTGATTGAAATTAGACTTCCTGAATAAATATGGCAGACAGCAGGACAGCACCACTTTTGCAGACTTCTCATGTCTGTCTGTGCTGTTTATTCAATATATCAAATTCTTGTCACATTTTAATCACTCCCTGTCAACTGCTTCTATTTGATAAGTAATTACGTTGACTTTCATCTTTTTAACCTGTTCTATTGGGTTTTGCAACAGGAGGACTGATTGTGCTGGCTCTTAGCGTAATTTTGTCGATATTGTTTGTGTGAAGCCTGTGCAGCCGTTTGAGTCACAGCTGGCAGTACCATCTGAAAGTACTGGTGGCAACTTTTTTTCTTTTTTTTGACGAAGTCACCAGGTTGTGTCCAAAAGCACAGAAGTTAGGGACATGGCACTTAGAAAATTTTAATTTCTTGATCGATTTTGATGAGACTTGCTGAGTTTATGTATATTTGTGTGCTGATTTCAAATGTGAAATTATTTTTCTAATATAATGTGTAGTCTTAAAAATACAATATATTTCAGGTGCCTTTTGAGGAGCAACAGTTTTTCTAAACTGAGAAAATTACAAAGTAAATCAGCATATCACAATAATCTTGAATCAGAACTGTGTACAGTGCAACAAAAATGGGTGTTCTAACCCGTTTGAACAAAAGTTATGGTATGTCTAACATTTGTGAACAAAATTTTAGCATGACATTGGCTCACTCATGAAGTGACGAGTGCCCTTGTACAAATGTTGGCGTTAGTGACATTGCACATTCAACTGATTGCTGATTACCTCAAGCCTGTAAACATCTGTCTTGTTTCGACTTTGTTATTTTTGATATTAATTAAGTTTATGAGGTCCTCAAACTTGAACTATCGGTAATTTTGCTAAAAAAGCTGTGATGGCAATGCAAATACTGCTTGCACTGGTGGTTTGCATACTTTGGTGGACATAGCTTGTACAAACAAGCAGAATCAGCAAGTATGAATTTACAGAACATTCTTGCTTAATTCTTATACATTGAAATTGTGGCGTATTCATTAACAGGAGCTTCTATCCGAAGACAACTCTATTTTATTTAACACTTCTGGAGCATTTTCTGAGATAATCGTAATGTGATTTGACGTCCAGTAGGTTGCGCGAGTCTCAACACGTAGATGAACACTCTAATATGTGATGTAACCATATCACACGCCAATCCAGAAGCTTGGCAGAGCTGATGGCAGATGTGCTCCTGGGCTCGGCTCTTGAAACCAAGACTGGCTGCCTTCTCAGGCTTGTAGCCTTTCGCACTAGTACCCTCTTTTCATCTAAAAAAGAAAGGAATGATAACTTTCTCGTTGCACTGAAATGGGCAGCTTTATGGGGGAAGGTTTGTCACTGTATCCAAACACCTGCCTCTGAATGTGAAAGTAGTGTACTCAGCATTGAACTTAATACTGAATAAATCTTGATACAGATGCTTTGGAAGTGTCAAGTAAAATGAAATTGTCTTCACACAGTTATTATCAAGTTTCTAGTACTATATAAACATATGCCATTATAGCAAAACTTAGAAACTTAATTTTAAATATACTACGATCATTTATGTTTCACTGGTTATACTTATTCACAAAAATAGGAGAAAGTAAGAAACAATAGCAACGAAAGCAGGTAAACCACTGGTACAAACAACATTTGCATAGCTGTCATCGCTTTTATATTAAAATTTGTTGCACGTAGCATTTTAAGATTAATTTCATTGCGTCTATGTTTGTTATATTGCGGTTTAACTTCTAGGCTTCTGATTTCCACATAGTAGTTCTGTAATGTCTTGTGCGAGCAGATGCACTTGGCATGCCAATGATGCCCCCTCACCTATGTCGTTTGTTTTGTGCAGGTCTATCCTACAGCGCGCCCCAACAACGTACCCCCACAGGGAGATCCGTATGTGATCACAGGCATGACACAGATGGCCCAGTTTGTCTATGATTTCTACCAACAGAGATTAGATGGTCTCACAGCCCAGCTGAAGGCACAGAAGGCGGTCTATCAGAAACCACCCACGACCATCAAGGAAGGCCCCAAGGAAACTGCAAGAGCAGAACAGCCTGCCCCTGAAAGCGAGCCCACAACAGCCATGGACGTTGACAGTGAACAGCCTTCTACTGGACAACCTGAGGTGCCTGCAACTGGAGACAGTGCAGCCAGCATTCAGAACCCAAGTGTTGTACAAGAGGTAAAGTACAGCAGATCTCTGAAACTGTAGCCATGATGCCAGGTGGTGGTGGACACTCACTTTGCAGTTTAATTGCAGTGTTTGATAGAGCTCTTCATTTCAGGTTTTACAGTGTTGAAAACAGTTACCGTATTTACTCGATTCTACCGCGCCCTCGATTGTAACGCGCACCCGTTTTCCGCGACCAAAAAAAAAAAAAGTAATTCATCGATTGTAACGCGCACCCATTTTACGTGAGAGAAAAGAACAAAAAAAAGTCCGTAGGAGTCAAACTTCGCACATTCAGAAGAACAAGTATTTGGGTTTTAAAGAACTAAAGTTTCAAAAAAGTAAAACACAGAGTCAAAAAGCGGGCCTTGCCGCTAAAACTGTCACCACTACGGCAGCGATACGAGTCGCGTAATGGATGAGTCCTCGTCGCTGTCAACGCTCTTCGATTTCGGGAAACCGGCCCTGCTTTGGTCCACTGAAACCTTTTCGTGAAGCTTTGCTGCAAAAAATCTTCTGCTTCTGTTTGCGCCAGTCTCGCACGCACGTTTCGGGAACTCCGAACGACCGCGATGCGGCCCGATTTCCGTCCGTCACTGCACACGTAATAACTTTTCTTTTAAATGCGACATCTTGGTGCACTCGTCGAGCATTTGGAGTCGGCACTTCCATGCCGCCGATGCGAACGCAGAACGGGATGAATCTCCTCAGCACACGAGAAATGGCCAAGACGCGTAGGAGGCGGCCATTTTGAAATGCCGATGGCAATATGATAGCCGAGTTTTTTTTTTTTTTTTCGGTACTCGATTCTAACGCGCATGCGATTTTTGGACTCATTTTACCGGAAAAAAGGTGCGCGTTAGATTCGAGTAAATACGGTATGTTAGAAATTGGGCACAATTTTATTCAAATCTGTGGTAAGGGAGAAATTGAATTTTTCTCTTAAGAGCAGTACGTATATGTATGGTTGAGCGTCAGTGTAACTTGGCAAGAGAAAACAGGATAATGTCTAGCGCTCAGAGTGTTCACTATAGTGTTATGGTAATTGGGGGCGTTACAGTGTTCTGCATAGTGAGTGCTGTGATTATGCTAAGACTAAGACAGTAAAACTGAAAGTTGGGCAAGTTGGTTCATGTCCGTCGTGAAATTTCAGCGCACGCAAAAGAAAAGACGCAGTGTAGGGCATACACTGTGTACTTGTCTTTTGTGTGCGCTTGAATTTCGCGAGGACTGACACAGTACAATCGCCGATCTATCGTTAGAACAATGGGGCGGGGGCACTGAAACACTTGAAGGATTGGCAGTCAGAAAGAAATAATGGCAGTGACTTCACCCGATAGGTTAAACATACATGGCGATAGCACAGTACCATATTTACCCCTGTAATGAATGGACTTTTTTATTTACAAAATCCAGCACAAAGCTTGGGGTCCGTTCATTACATGCGGTAGAATTTCCGGTTGGCATTCTCACGTGTTACAATTCCAACGTATGTCAGGAATGTGGCCACTCGCGCACCATTTACCAATAAATGCACCATAAATGTAAAATCAAGCTACCTATGTACTTGCCTTTCTAATGAATGGGCGGGAATCATTGACTGTGCACGCACGCACACAAATATATA
Source organism: Rhipicephalus sanguineus (assembly GCF_013339695.2). NCBI lineage: Eukaryota > Metazoa > Arthropoda > Arachnida > Ixodida > Ixodidae > Rhipicephalus > Rhipicephalus sanguineus. Next base: position 113,860,654 of record NC_051176.1, on the reverse strand, counting down.
CTGCCAGAGATGCCATGCATGCTCCTTGCTCTCTCTCTCGTTATTAAGAGTCTGAGGCGGTGAGCAACCCATAATCACTGAGTGTGGACTAACTTTTTTTAGTCTAAATTTCGTAACATGTAGTGTTTACTTGCATCTATCTAGTCCATTAAATATTCCAGTCTTCTTGGAGCTTTTCCTGATGACATCATCCGAAACCACTCACCATGCTTCAGAAATCCAGCCATACAGCATTTCTACTGACCGCCTCGTAATTTTGCCACCTGGAGTGAGTGCATGCTGTCCTCCAGCCATCCAATTTGTGTAAAGCCTTAGAACATTCTCTTTAACTCTTTGAGGGTCGAATTTTTTCGCGAAATGCACTCCAAAAATGTGTATTTTTTTATTGCTGTATTAAATTCTTCAGACGATTCTGTTTAAGAAACAAATTGTCTAAAAACATTTTGCGTGACTATCAAGTCAAAAAAAATTTTTTTACATGCACATGGTTTAATAATAATAATAATATCTGGGGTTTAACGTCCCAAAACCACCATATGATTATGAGAGACGCCGTAGTGGAGGGCTTCGGAAATTTCGACCACCTGGGGTTCTTTAACGTGCACCTAAATCTAAGTACACGGGCCTCAGACATTTTCGCCTCCATCGAAAATGCAGCCGCCACGGCCGGAATTCGATCCCGCGACCTTCGGGTCAGCAGTCGAGCGCCATAACCACTAGACCACCGTGGCGGGGCACATGCACATGGTTTAGTATTTGTGAGTAACATCAAGCAAAATCCTAAAAAAGACATGTATACGATTTTTTATAAATAAAAATTATGCGTTGTATTAAACATAGCACACAGACATACAAAAATAAGCACACCAGAGTACTTTTCTGGTAAAAAACGTTCTTGCTCTAAAACTAAAAACTTTTCAGCGTGTGATTGTCGAGATGTCTCTCCTTCATCATCAGCCAAGTCTGAACTCGTACGTAAATCCTCGTCTGACGAACTGACGTCTAAAGAATCAGATTCTGATTCGGCACTTGGAGAATAGTCCACATCGGAAGAATCGCTGCTCGACTCACTATCAGCAGAGCAACCGGCGCGCACTTCCATAGCGTAAGCACACTGCGTGAGTGAGCGCATGGCAGAAAACTGAATCATGTGCGCTCATCCGGAAAGCAAAACGAGTGAGAAAGCTATAATAATCCTTCGTCTTATCGCTAACGAGACGGAGTTAGCGTTTCGGAGTCCCCAAAACAGGAAGCACAACCACGGCGGCATCGTTTGTGTAATTTAGCGCCACATGGAAACAGATGTAATCATGCCCCGCAGAGCAATAAACGAGAGAGTAACAAGCAGTCACCCTTTGAGAGACTAGAAACCAGAGAGCCATCAGCTTTGCAGGCGCGAGAAGCGATAACCACCCGAAGGACAAAACCGAAACCAGCCGCACCGCGCACGCTTGCTTGGATGCGTGAGCGAAAGCCGGCGCTCTGCTTTGAAAAGAAAAAAAGAAAACAATGGAGAGATATCGACGCATGAAAAAAATTCCACATATTCCCTAAGTGTGACAGCACAAGAGATATGATCGAAAAAGGCGCGCGTTTTAAACATACAGGCAATGACGTACATGTGCGGCATAAGCTCTTTGGTGCCTGTTAGATGATGCTGTACATGTACGGCGTAAACCTTAAACGATTGTTCATAGACGCATCCAAAGCTGCTCAGTGTGGTCGTGCAGGGACCCTGGGACGTACGTGCCCAAATCCCATGGTCAAATAAAGTTTTACCTCCTCCTCCAAAAGCTGCAGCCCTTAGGTAAGGCCGCATGGAATCACAGCAATGTCAATGTCCATGTCTCTGGACTTGCTGCATGCACTTTCTACAAGGAGATCACCTGGCCATCGACCTTTGACCACCTCAGTCTAATTCACCATTAGCTCCACAGTCATCCAGCCTCTTCTTGCACCCCAATATAGACGTCTCGAGGGAAATTTTCCTTTGGCTGCATCTAACACTTGAAAATTACGAAAGGTGGCAGCTTTTGCACCTCCACTGTCGCTGCCAACATAGCAGCGCATCTCTACTTCTCTACGCCAGATACCACACTTTGTGCACCCTTCTGTGTCGTGTTTCTTGGCATGTCAAAGCAGAGAGGAGTTCGGTGTACATTCCCAACCTGATACAGAAAAAAGTTCCATTGTTGCTGAAGGCATACAACAAAGTAGTGAAAATTCATTGCCATGTCTGCATAGGCAGAGGGCAAGCATTGATACATCATTCGCCTTCTCAAGGGGAGCTCATGGTGTCGCATCAAGTTCAGCTTTAACTTGTTTTGAAACCTTTCGCTTGAGTGCTCATGGGCAATTCCTCGTGCTTCATGCTGCACTATGTCCAAGGACACTGCACAACCGTCCTGTCAGAGCTCCTGTATGTGCTGAACGAGTCACTCCTCCACTCATGGATGCTTTTCAGATTCGGCCCTCGAAAGGCCTGTATGGACTTGTTTATAGGCCTGTTTGGAACACAAAAGAAGTGCATCAGTGAAGACGGCACTCCACTTGCAAAATGGCGAAATATAGTGCATTGATGGCGATGGCCATGTTTTAGTCACCCTAATTCTTGCCTTTCTGTGCTGATTTGGGAGGAGCACGCGCATTGCTGTGTTTTAACGAGATGCTTAATGTGCACACCAACGTCTTACGCAGTGATAATTTGTGATTTCAGAGTGATTCGACAATTGCCATGCGCTTTTGTATATTCAACTGCGTTGTCGCTTTGTTTTTTGTTAAAGGGGTCATGAACCACTTTTCCAAGTAATGATCTAATGACCTCAGTATCTGAGTTTGCTGCCTCCCGAATCGATTGCCGCAAAAATTTCTCAAATCCGTCAAGAACGAGCAGAGTTACGGGGCTTTGGCACACGCTCTCAGCGCTTTCTCCCTTTTCTCGTCCCAACGAGCGCACTGGTAGCTACAAAGGCAGGGATGGCACGGGGGAAAGAAGTTACATCAGCGCACGTCATGAAATGCGATTGCTCTCCCGCTGTGATTCGCGTGCGCGAGTGTGGCTACCATGTAAAGTTAGCAGACTGAGGAGTGCGGCGCCGGCAAGTGGCGGCACCCCGTGGCAAGAAGCGCATCTGATCTGAACGCCACTCTCGATTTTGACGGCTATCGGCCAATGACGATTCTATGTCTTTTGCGATGCGGAGAAGCAGATGCGCAACGTCAGCCGCTTCGCCCACCGACGAGAGTGAGGACCGGCCTCTGTTTGAAAAGAGGGTGCCTGAGAAAACAGCAATTTCGCACTCCGCTTGCAGCCTTTACGCGGCGCACATGACTGCAATATTTGGCTGAGCAGCTCATAGCCGTGTCAGCTTTCCGCAGAATGAGTTTTTTCAACAAGTCCAAGGGGTGCTTTATGACCCCTTTAAGAGATAGCAGTCATGTTTGTTGTTATTACTGGCTACTTTTGTGCATGTGGCTTCTTGACGGTGGTAACGAGTGACACTATAAAAAGCACCTTCATCGAATAAAGCTCATTTGGTAGGTCAGCACTGGTCCTGCTGTACATGTGTCTTTGGTCTCGTCTTTCGTGCTGGTTACTTCACAAATAGCCGAAGCGACAATTGCAGCTTTGTGCAAGGACTGGAGCGTGATATAATGGCACCCGTGTCGAAACATTTAGCAGCATATATTTTACAGAATTTCTGAAACAGTAGGTGGAACACTCACTGTGTTACATTTTCTTCTTTCTCTTCAGGCCCCAGAGATGGAGGAGGACTCAAGTGATTCAGAAGAAAGATAGTGAAGAGTGGCTGTAAACCTTCATTCAGTCCATCATTTGTTAATAAGCAATAACAGCACCGTGTATTATAAATAAAGCATATCATGTTTCATTATTAGAGACGGGACCTCTTGGTGTGTACCTTTATTTTATTTTATCACTATTTCTAATCCTATAACATTTGCATACTGGCACGATGCAAATGCATGTGTGCAATTACCAATGGTTATTTTAGTGCAAGTGCACAACCACACTGAAGACAGACATGCCACAGGTCTGTTTTGGTTCAAATAGCTTTGACAGATGCCCAGCACTGTTTTGCATTTGAGGTGTATTTCAGGAAGGAGCTGCAGTTAAATGCACAGGAAGTTACACTGTGTGGGCAACTAATTAGAAAGATTCACTGTAGGCTTGTGCGAATATTCGAGCACTTCGAATATTCGAACCAATATTACAGTATTCGAATTCGCTTCGAAACGAATTTAAATTCTAGGAAATTTCGAAGTATTCGAAATGAACGAATCGACATATAAACCGCATGTAACTTCCTGTAAAGGTGGTTTCACTGCAGTGGAGGTATGCTATACCGTGAGTACACCTTTCCAGGAGATATCCGCACTGCCGCGAAGCCCCACTTCAAGTATAAACGAACGTACAGTAAAACCTCGGTAATTCAAAGTCACTGGGACTGTGAAAAATCTAATTAAGTGGGTTTTCGAATTAACCAAACATACAAAAAGCGGGATGCAAGGAAATTTAAATTACTGGAAGCATAGACTATGCTGGAAGTAATCGGAGGTGGTCGTTTGCTGTTCCTGCTAGTTTGCGGCTACAAGGGTTATGTCTTCCAGCAATACCTGGTCCCAGTTTTGCCGCTAAACCGGGGAAACGGCGGGCCTCGCTGCTGCCAGCGCAAGAAAAAAAAAAAAAAAGGGAACTGAAAAAAAAGGTCTCGTGGTCAATTGATATGCGCGCCTGCGGGAAAGACGTGCTTCGCTGCAACACAGTGGTGACACGCGGGCAGCATGTCGCCTGCTCCTCGCAGCTTCAGCGCGTCATGATGCGACCATTCGCCCATTCTTTCTGGTAAAATAAAGAATTTAATAATGACCAGTGTGACGGAATTCGCGATGTGTTCTGGGTGGAGAAGATCATCATTGAAGATTTCGAACTGGGTTTTCGAAGTAGGCGTTGCAGGCAAGTACTCTGCCAGCAGTGCAAGTGCGCAAATTGCCGGAACAACCGCCATTCGGAGGTTCGCATACATCGCGAATTCCGTCAGACCGCCCTTTATTAATTTCTCTATTTTCCCAGAAAGAATGGGTAAATCATGACGCGCTGACGTTGAGAGAAGCATGCGGCATGCTGCCCGCGTGTCACCGCTGTGTTCCAGTGCAGTGCGTCTTTTCCGCAGGCGCACATTTCAGCTGACCACGAGACCACCTTTTGTTGAGTTTTTTTCTTGCGCTGGGGCAGCAGCGAGGCTGGTATGCTTCACTTGTCACTCATTAGTATCGCTACATTGCACTGCCTTGTGGCTCCTAGGGGCCATCATTTTGCGGATTTGCGGCTGGATCGGGGAATGGCACATATGGCACCCAAAGTCTTCGAATTAACCGGGCCGGTACTGACCGCCGCTTCAAATTATCCACTCAAATTTACATTGCAAAATAGGGGGCCAAAGAAACCCTTCTAATTATACGGGATTTTGAAGTAACAGAGTTCGAATTAATGAGGTTTTACTGTATTACCCTCACATCGATTCATCATTTTTTTTTTAAGTTTAAAAGCTTGTGATACCGGCTTATATGCTCTAAGTATAGTAAATTTTAAAACGTAACATATTTTACAGGTTATCATTTGCATTCTACCGAAAGTCAAATCCTGCTATTACTCAAATTTACTTCCACTTCCCTTTGAACCAAAGAGAATGACATATGCATATGCCTTGTTTCAACTTTAAAAATATTGCGCTGGTTAGTTGGGTCATGACAAATATGCTCATTTTTCTTTCTAATATGTGATATAAACTATTCGAATTCGCTTCGAAATTCGCTTCGACCAAATCACTATTCGCTTCGAATTCGCTTCGGACCTAAAATTTACTATTCGCACAAGCCTAATTTTCACTGGTTAATTCACTTCACCACCAGTGTTGTAGGCTTTACCAAAAAAAGGTAACTAAATACTTTACTCATTATGCTAAAAAAAAAGCAAGAATCCTTTACTACCCTATGTTAACTACAAAAAAAAGGTAACACGTTACCGAAAGAAAGTAACTCACATTACTTCTGTAGTTACCCCATGGTAATAAACTTTAATCAGTGCGTATTCGCTGCAGGAACCCACAATAACGATTTTATAAAGCTCATATTGATATTTCGTGCATTGGGACTTTTAGCTACCGGAATAAAGGATTGCGTTTACAGTGTTACCGGAACGCATGCTTTAGAAAAATTTTAGCTCCCCATACGTAAACGTAAAGGTATCTCCCCATACGTAAAGGTATACGTAAACGTATACCTTTACATTTGCACAAACCACTAAATGATGATGGCAACTTCACTAAAAATATATTTAATGCAGATATTGAATTACCATTGCAGCAAAATCATGAGAGGTTTTTAGCATGTGCAGTATCCCGGTATGTGCAAAAGAAAGTAGGAACACCAGGTTACCGGACGATGGTGTGGACATCTTGTGACGCTTTGTGCAACGTTTGTTTTCGCCTAGTGTTTTTCAGGGGAAAAAAATCATTAAAAAGGCAACTCATTCGTAATTATGCCGCTGCAAGGCATTTACACTGGACGTAGAATGCGCGATGTTTCTGCAATAACAATTTTGTGCTTGCCTGGTTCATCTTGGCCCCGCTAGATGGCGCCACCTATCCAGCCTGTTGGGGGCTTTCGGCCTCTCACGTTTACGGCTTCGGTATTCTATTGGCCGCGAGGCCCACCACTGGAAACGCCGGCGCCACCATCGGCATACCATCGGCGTGGCGTTCTTGGTAGGATCACGTGGTCTCATCGGCCGCGTCGGCCAACGTTTATAGAACTTCTGCGTCGGCTGCTTGTGGAGCGCTGCCGCGTGCTTTGAAAACGAGTTTCAAGTCCCACATGCGCCGCGGTCTGTTCAAAACGGAAGTTTTCTCGCATTTTCTACTCAATTGAAACCATTGTAATAGAGTGGCTGCCTCCGAAGGCGACGAACATGGGGCTCTACCGCTCGGTGCCGGGCTTACGCAACGGAGCCCAGTACTGTCAGCCTGCACCGGTAACCGCGGGACAAGAAACTGCGTGAAGCATGGGTTGTAAAGCTAAGAACCGGCAAGTAGCCATCGGCTACGAGTCTTGTGTGCAACAAGCACTTCCGCGACGAAGACTTCGCTACTGCGTCGGGCCTGCGATGTTCGGCGAGTAGCAGGCAGCGCGCACTGAGACGATGGCTCACGCGCGCTTTCCGCTGGCAAATGATGCTTATCTGCCACAGGATGGAGAAGGCGCTACCTTTTACCACGTGCGATACGATCTCCGAACCCTCCCGTGCGACCTCTTGATCGTCGACCTCGTGCTCAGCGCGGTGGTCTAGGTTATGATCAGGGCTTAAAGTCTTCCTTCATTGGAGGAGGGGCCCTCATAAAGTAGCAATATATATACATATATATATATATATATATATATATATATATATATATATATATATATATATATATATATACAGGGTGTTTCAAGAAATGTGTCCGAAAATACCCAAAAATGAGGAAGATGCGATATTTGTTCGACGCCTTCGCAATTACTTCTTTTGTAGCCGCAGGCATCTTGAGATAGCTAAAGACATCGTTTGGGACACTAATTATGAAAGTTAGATTAATTAACTTTTTAATTAGTGGAGGTTGGTGGTTAAGTCAAATGGGAGAATTCAAGTCCTTCATGCGAAGAACCCACTGCAGCTTTGAGGTTTCGAAAAAGCGGCCTCTAGTAATAATTGCGAAGTAACGAAATTGAACCAAATGCAGCGGCGAAACCGAAACGCGGGAGCGCTCAACTGCCATATTCTTCTGAGACGTCCAGAATGAGTGAGCGTCGTTATATCGAGCATCAACCGACTTCGTTGTGCTGGTGTGCGGGCTGCGCTTGCTAATATAGCACGCATGGCGCACATACATTAACGAACGCTGAAGAAATACACCTCTGTACTCGTTGTCTTGAACAGTGACGTCATTGTGGTCGTCTGCGTGTTGCGCTCATCGGTGCTTCGGTTTCGGTTTCGCCGTTGAAATTGGTTGAATTTCATTACGCTGCAATAATTAATAGAGGTCGCTTTTTCTTTATCTCAAAGCTGCGATGGGTTCTTCGCATAAAGAACTTCAATTCTCCCATTTGACATAACCGCCTAACTCCATTAATTAACAAGTTAATTAATATAACTTTCCTAATTACTGTCCCAAATGATACCTTTGACCATATATATAAAATCTAGAAGAAACGATCGCCTCGCAACTATTTCGCCACAAAACCGAGATGCTGCTGTGGCCTCAGCGGCTCTGCAATGCGCAGATCGTGGGTTGTTGGAACGCGGTGCGAGCTGCCATACCGACGAATAAACGCAGAATTTCTAGATATATCGGTCAAGATCCACTTTCGCGGTCATATTATCCAATTTTGGGCAAAAATGTGACCGTATTAAACGCATTTCCAAGGGATGTTGGCCGGGAATAAGAACAAAAACGTATTAGGCTGAAAAACGTATTATGCAGAATCGTATCAACGAGATTCCACTGTATATATATATATATATATATATATATATATATATATATATATATATATATATATATATATATATATATATATATATATATATGCTATAGATTAAGCGTTAAGAGAGGTGTTTGAGATGATCACAGTGCTGTGAAGCCAGCTGTCTCTAGAACTGAACAAATGCTTATGAATGCTATACAAGCACATGTATTTCGGGCATTTATTCAACGTGTCAATCCAACCAAGCATTAAATGAAATTATTTTGGGAACGATTTTTCAAAAATAACTCGGGATGTAAAGGCTTAAAGATATGTGATCTCAAAGTAAGTAACAATAATGGACTCACTGGATTCAGAACTTCAGGCACGACAATGCTATATTTTATTTTCACTACCACTTCCCTATAATAAAGTAGGCAAAATACATGCGTCTTTACAATTACATCAGACTTGTGATGCACAACTAAAAGAATGAAAATTGAGTGGCAAACTAAACAGATCAAGGTGAACCATACTGATTCACGAGCAGGTAGCTTCACACTCAGGTGCCTCGTGAAACAGTATGCTGCGCCAAGAAGCTCTGTCGAACAGGGTGGTGCCCCATGGTTTCAGGAGGCGTTGCTCGTGGTGTTCAGTGTCTCAGTGAACTGCATTCAGCAGTACGACGATACCTGTTTTCTTCTATTTTGCTGACACCCCATCAACCAAACATTCGCGATTAAATCATTATTCGGAAAATTGCAGAGTATAATTTCCCCGCACAAAGCACTACTGCCAAAAAATTCAACTCCAGCACTTGTCAAATGGGTGCCGCAGTGCCACTGTCGGACAGCCGAGGGGGGGCCGGGCCCCTCCTTAAAAATTGAGGGGGGGGCTGACTTTGCGCCCTGGTTGTGATGTTCCTGCACTGCTGACCCGAAGGTCGCGGGATCGAACTCTGGCCGCGGCGGCCGCATTCGATGGAGGAGAAATGTTGGAGGCCCGTGTACTTAGATTTAGGTGTACGTTAAAGAACAACAGATGGTAAAAATTGCCGGAGCCCTCCACTACGGCGTCCCTCGTAATCATATTGTTTGGGACGTAGAGTGTACATTCTGGACCGTTTGGTGCGCCAGTATAGCAGCAGCCTTGAGAGAACGTGTCGCCATTACTACCAAAATGAGCAGGAGAAAAAAAAAATGAGCACGGCCGGTACGGGCCTACATTTGGCAAAAACAAATGTTCAACGTATCGAGGCGCTCTTATTTGGCATTGTGTCCTGTTCTCACAGAATAGAATTAACGGAGAGCCTCGTGGGGCAGTATCCGGTGGCTGGTCCCGTGACCCTGAGAACCCAGGCCCAGGGTGTGGGCAACCGGTCCATGGTGAGATTTGGCAGAGCCAGTGTCAGACGAAGAGTCGACTGTTCCACTACGGTTACGGGCTCTTCTTCGGCGCCCAGTAGGACAACCCGTGATCCGGCACCCAGCCGCAACGAGGCCAAGTGGAGAACGCTTTGCGATGGCCACTCCAAGATGAATACGTACACCGCCTTTTCACCGTCTTTAGTCACGCCTTGCGTATACCTGCACCAGCCAAATGAAGCAGTCGTCGTCATAATTAAGTCCATCATAGCTATACGGCAAACTTTAGGGCGACTGTAAACAAAAATTAGCCGAGATGGGAGCTTTTCCAGCACATGAGCCCCCAAAACCCCCATGCCCCAATCATTTACTCCGTGGTAGCGGAGTGAAGTCGGCACATGTCGTCGAAAAACGCCCCGTGCTTAATGAGGGAGTTTATGAACGACATGACCTTGTTAAACTCCCCACGGAGTTTTAGGTCACGTGGTTAGAAACTCCCTATGGGAGGTTTAAAAAGTATTTTTGGTCGTGACGTGCGTGCCGTGGTTAAAAACTCCCTATGGGAGTTTTAAAAACCATTTTTGGTCGTGACGTGCGTGCGTGTGTGAATGTGCGTGTAGCACGCCGGTGTGAAGCTCCAGTGCCTTGTGTGGGTCGCCGTGTGAGCATTTGTCGACAGACAACGAAGTTATCAGTGCAGCGAGGATTTGCAACGGCCGGTTGGTTTGTGTAGACGTGTAGGACTATTTTCTCCACTGAACCGTTCTGGTCAGAGACAAGTTCAACTCGCGCCAGCGTCCGACCGCGAACACATCGAGCTGGCTGTCCCGTGTTTATTCTCCCGTCAAGCGGCAATGCCCATGCACACGAGTGCAAGCCTCCGACACGCCACGGATACCTCGCTTCAACGTGCCGAGTTACGAAGAAGTGCGAAGAATAATTTCATCGGTAACAAAAGTAAGCTGTTGCGATCGTCAGCGGGTTGTTTCTGGAGTTTCACCGGCTAAAACTTCGAAGCAGTAAGAAGTAGGCTTCGCTACGTCGTCGGCATCAAGCCGGCCGGCGGCCGGTGGGAGAGCTGCGCCGGCGACGCGCTCGCTCCGACCACCGGCAACGCTTGCTTCTCGGAGTGTCACCGAAACGATGTTTCACCGGCTGCAACTTCTAAGCGGTAAGAAGGCTTCGCTACGTCGTCGGTACCAAGCCGGCGACGTAGCGAACTCGCACCGCCACACCGGTCGCCGTAGTGAGTTCTACGAGCTCGCACCGGCCACCGGTGAAGCAAAGAATATGTTTCACAGAAAATAAAAGCTGCTGGAATGAATAAGCTTAAATTGTCTCTTTTGCGCCATGCAACCACCGCTGTCAAACGTCTAGCGAGAAGGCGAGCGCCGACACGAGACAGATTGAACCAACGTGCGACCGCCGACGTACTGCGAGCAACAGGAACCGCGACTACGAGCCGTCTCGTTCGTTGTAAGTGCATCGCTCCGTAGCTTAACGCGGACAGCGGACTCGGATAGCGGCAGTGTGTGTGTAAAAAAAACGGCGACGAAAACTGTACAGCAGCAAGTATTTTGTGATCGCGAGCTGTCGTTCATCGTATAGCCGTGCCGTACTCCTGGGAGAGGCCTAGCGACGCCGTCGGCCACAACGCGGTATATACCGGCGGGGCGACGCATTTCTTCGCCGGTGTTGCTCGTGAATGTGTGCCGCTGAAGCGTTCGTGCACGGCCGCTCGTGGTTCGTGTACGATTATGTGCATTTTACAGACTCACGCACAGTACTGCTAAGGCGGATACATCCCATGCGACAGAGTGCCAGCTGATAATCAAAATTCGCTAATTAAGAAGGCGTTGAATGTTAGGCGGGTTTATAGTAAAAGATAGGTGTGCCTCAGTGGTATCTATAAGCTCATCACAAATTTACACGTACGCCATGAATGTTTGTTGCTTAATTTCGGAGAAAGAAGTGTCCCATCTGAGGCACATTGGAGGTCAAGATGTGGTGCCTATATATACTCGGTGACCAAAGTTTGGTTGTGAAGCGCTGGTGGTGAGTTGTTGTCAGTGTGAGTGTTGTATTACTTTGCGAACGTTGTGTGCATGTTTGTGTACGTGTGATCCAGTTTGCGTGTTTCGATGCTAATTTCTTTTTGATGGTTATAAAAATTTACTCCCATATTTACCTGGAAAAGCTCCCCTATGGATGTAAACAAAAACTCCCCTCTGTCCATCCAAAAACCCCGTCCTGTTGGGGAGTAAATTTTTTACTCCGTCCGGACGGTGTTTTTAAAACCCCCATCAGGGCGTGCGCTAGAGGACAAGCCATTTACTCCCATCTCGGCTTATTTTTGCTAACATATACCACTGTCCCGTGTCAGCCGAACGGCCATCCTTTGATATCCTATTTTCATCACTCCACCTTTCCTTCGACCAGTGGTGTAAATCCAGAAAAATCACGAGGAGACACATACACATCTTGTCATGGCGGCCATATTGTTTTTAAAAATATAGGCTTTGTTTTTAATTATATAAAAACTAAATCATGCCTTGAAATAAAATTTAAAAAAAACGAGCATGGGCCTCGGCACCGAATCGGGAAATGTACGGCTTTTTGGGCTAGTTGGTTTGATGCATTCGAAGTGGTCAGAGTACTCGACACGTTTTCTCTGTCCTTGTCGTCTAGCGCTACGTCCCCTTCAAGTTAACTTAACAGTACTGAGCAGCCAATAGGAGAGATGTGCATTGAAGCTAGTTTCTAAGTGTAACTCGAAAAGACCTAGCGTATTTCTTGTTATAATATGTCATTCGGGCTACATCATCAAATGAAAATGCTAGCACTTTGCTGTTATAACACGTAAAGGAAACGGTTTCCTCTGGCCTCAGCTTCATTCCCCGTCGTGCATACCTGTTAGAAACAGCCTCCCACGATTTAACCCTGGACACTTCTTTGTAAAGCGTGTTCATGTTCACCGGTGACTTTATTTTCCAGCAGTAGTCGGATTAAGCTAAAACGGATGCCTGGGTGAGTTGGTTCATACTTGGCAAATAAAAAAACAGCGCAGAAACAGACAGGGCACAGAGAAAGGCCCAGCGCTGTATCTGTCCGTCTTTGTCTGCGTCCTGTCTTCTTTTGCGCTGTTTTATCTTGCCCGAATGGGATTCATACTATACATTGCCAATGGCTTCCATCCGAAGCATCGACATAAATAACGGTAGGTGATCGGCAATTATTTATTTACTTCGCATGTTAAAGCCAAGCATAATAAATATTTGCAGCACACGTAACATTTCAGAAAGCTAATTTGCTCTACAGTGGCTTTTGAACCAGAAAGCTGCTTTCACTTTTGGACTTCGTTTCTGGCCTTTGGAAGGGCCTCAGATCCCGGAGTTGGTTTTACGGAATTCAAATATGATGTTCTAAAGCTAAATCTGAAGGGGGGACACTTGCAGGGGGTGTTCCCCCTCAACCTGAACACAAGGGGATCAGAACCCCGCCCCGCTTATGTTTTGCACCACTGCCTTCGAGAGCGTTTTGTTCCCTCGGCACCCACTCTGCAATGGACTATTAAGAGCTGTCGATTTTAGCAGCGCCAAAGAGACGGCGCTGTACCGGCTTCTGCGCCACACGACGCCTTCCGAGTGCAGCTGAATTCTTCAATCATCGCAAATGGGAGGTTGTATCAACTATATTTATAGCAAGGGATAAGCAAGGACGTTATGTATAACCTCCTAGGGGATAACATATTCATACATTGAAGCAAAAGTATTTTCCGACGCTATGTATCAGCGTATACCGGGTGTTTCACGTAACTAGAACCAAGGATTTAAAAAAAAAAGTGGTTGACCGCAACTAAATGAAACCACCGACATATGGTTTGCCGCCATGTGGCGCTCGTTAGGGTATTTTTATATTACGCGTAATTAGTGAATTAACTAAGATCAATTATGCAAAAAGTTTATGCAGAATGCTCCATCTCTTCTGCACTTATCGAAATAGGCCACATGATTCCGGAGGGGGCAGCGGGGGCCATGATCTCGAGTCACGTACCAGACCTTTCCAGTGGCAGTATCGTTCTGGCAAGTCCATGCCGCCGACCCGTATACACCTTCGCCGTTCACCTTGAGCCAGCGGCCCAGCTGCTGCAGTCTTTCCTGATAGATGAGCTCCAGTCTGCCGTCTCGAGTGGGCCCCACGTTGATGAGGATGTTGCCCCCGCAACTGCGCGCGCATAATGCTTTTCAACAGACTGACAGCACAAACATGGATCGTCAGCGCTTGGAGACGCATCTAAGACAACATGCGGTCACGAGCTCTCGTGGATTCGCCTATATATGTAGTTTCCGTTAGGTAGCCGTGCTGCGCAGCCTCTTACGCTGCACAGTATATGCTGATCTCGAAGTGTTGTTGCACAATTGCAGCTAACCTAATTTCGTTTCGCCACTCGTCTATAGCACCCGATTCTTTGCAAATTAAGACTTTCGCTCAAGTGGTTCGTTTCGATTACACTGTATTATAGAAAGGCGGACAATCTAGGACTGCGATGATCGTGCTCTCGCGTAAATCGAAAGTGTTCATCAACTCTTCAGTTTCCTGACATGTAGAAACTCATCGTCATTGCCGGCGCCATCTATATCAGCGCGCAGCCTGCGAGAATAAAACGTCGAACTAAGATGTAGTAGTAGTAGAAACCTTATTTAACTTTGGAATATTGGGGCAAGGATGGATGGGATCGACAAGTCCACGGCTCCACTGACCTGTGCGGCTCTCTCGGCTTGGTCGTGCAGGGCAACATTTGACTCTACCCAAGGGCGTCCGCAGAACTTTTTCCAGGGGGGTGCATCAGCAGAGTGTGGGGGAGGGGAGGGGTGCATACAGCATAGGTAGCTTTTGTTTCATTGCCGTGACATGACCGGCAAGATTAGTCCATAGCAGTATGTAACGTGCAAAGTTGGCTGGTAATCCTGAATGATGTTTCACGCGGATATGCGGGACTGGAGTGTGCTAATCAAGCTGTGTAGAATTACTGCTACTGCATAGAAAATTATTATCCAAAATTCCAAGGGGGGGCAGCTGCCCCCCCTTGCACCCCCCTCCGGACGCCCATAACTCTACCTACTTGCTGGCAAGACAGATCTGCCACTGCCTTTCAAGTGGGTTTGTCCCTAATAAGGGTGAGTTAATTTCGGCTGGCCTGAGCCTATAGACCTCCACGTTATGTGGCTGAGAGAACGACTGGTTTAGTACAGAGCTAAGGCTTGTCTCACAATGTTTTTAAGAAGAAGAAAAAAGAAAAACAAATGTAGGGGGAGAGTAACTGAACTGTTATGACAGTACATACTTCCAAATACTTATTTTAGGATAGACAAATAAATCGGCAGGCTTCAGCAATTTATCCGGGCTCCGGACTCATTTACGGTAACAATGACTAGCGAGGTAACAACGAGAAAAGTGCGACGATGACTGCGAAAGATGACAACATCGGCGGCGGAATCAGGACGATGACGAGACAATGATCCTTGTTCGAGGGTGGCCGTTTTGACACGGTTGGTGAAATAAAGCTCTAATTGCAGACTGAGGTGCCTGATTCATTTCAGAAGGAAGAGTTCCAGGCCACATTCGTGAAGCGACAGGAACACTAGGTAGACCGTGTGTATCACTGTACAAGAAGACCATTTCGAAGATGACAGTCTTCGAATGTATAATAATAAATTGCTTTCTTTAAAACATAGCCACCCCTAAGACGTTTTGGCAGATACCAAAGGCAGATTTCATCCGCCTACATTAATACTTTAACTGTGCTTCGAATGTGATCAAGGAATCCACTTAGCGTGAAGCTGAACAATCTCAGTGCTTACATAATCTTGGAGGACGTCACGGTATAGGTGTAATGTGAAGAAGCGTGTCCGTCTTCGACGCTCGCAAAGAAAGGGCGCATAGAAATAACTGTGTCTATAGCGAAACACCTGACCACTCGCACCTATTTCTTCAAGAGCGGTGAGGGTGGCTTCATCTGTAACGTTTTTGCATGCCCCCTTTGACGTGAACAAATAAGGGCACAGATGCTTATGGATTTTTCAGTGCGGTGGCTGCGGGAGAAAATGCGTGCTTTTAAGAACCAAAGCCGCGATATGATTATGAGGCACGCCATTGTAGGGGAATACGATTAGTTTTGACCACCTAAATCTGAGTATACGGGTGTTTTTCCACTTCACGCCCATAAAATGTAGCCTCCGTAGCTGGGAATCGAATCCGGACCCTTGAACTTAGCAGCGCAGCTCCTTAGCCGCTAAGCTATCACCGCGGGTGTATGCCTGCGGGGAAGAAATTTCAGAGTGTCTTCTGTTTAAATTTCATATATATATATTTTTAAATTGAGAGCTGTCGAGGGCAAGACGAGCGGAAGGGGGAAGGGAATATAGCGGCTTTCAGACTCGCTTCCAAATTAAACTACTTTGAGCGTTGACGCGATGGCCCGTAGCACGAAGGATGACAGCGCGCGCGAGCTTCGGGCGGCAAATGTAGATACAGGGAGAGGGTGAGCAACGTGGCCTTTGTAACGCGCATTGAAAGACGTAAGCATACGCAGGCTATGTATGCGCCGTACCTGATTGACTGGACGAGTGTTTCGATGAGCTCCTGTATGGAAAGCACGTCGGCCAGTGTGGCGTCTCGTCTGTATCCCCAGGACTGGCGGTCCAGGGTCATGCAGTTCTCCCACTTGCGCGGCTGCAGCACTCCTGCGCGTCCAAAACCACGCTGCTTGGAGTTCAGCTTGTGGAACACAGTTAACAACGGAAATTTGAACGGGACGTAGATGTATACATGATCTAGTGTCACGCTCAGGGGCGTAGCCAGAAACTTTTTTCGGGGGGGGGGGGGGGGGGGGTTCAACCATACATTATGTATGTTCGTGCGTGCGTTTGTATGTGTGCATGTATATATATGCAAGCAAAATTGAAAAATTTCGGGGGGGGGGGGGTTGAACCCCCCCCAACCCCCCCCCCCCCCCCTTGGCTACGCCCCTGGTCACGCTGTTGAAATGTGTTCAGCGTGTTCGCGGTCTGCACTTTCTTTTTATATTTTTCATACTCTTACCCAACGCGTATTTTTTCCTATTTTTATTTTTGTTCGCATAAAGCTATGCGATGTGTATACCTCTAACCTTCGTTGCCGTTTCGAGTAACGCAACAAGACGGCAAGTTGAACCACTTAGGATAATTCATCTTGAGCTTCGTTACAGCGCAACGCTAGACACGGACAAAAGGAAGAAACGTGTTGTTCGTTTTCCTTCCTTTTGTCCGTGTCTAGCGTTGCGCTGTAACGAAGTTCAAGTTGAGTAACGCAACTCCGGCTTCGCGAAGCTGGGACCCCCTCCGGTACGTATGAGCTGCCGGTGCTAGCCACTGTTACTAAATGAGTACGGTAATCACAGAATGAAACGCGACGGCTTTGTTTTTTTTTCTTTTTTTAGTATAACGACTGCTGTGAGCAATTGCTCGTGAGAACCGCGTCATGTGACTGCAAGTCTGGCCGCTAAAGGTAATGTTGGCTCTAATGTAAGCTTTCAAGTCAAAATTGCGCCGATATGAGGCGAACTGTAGACGCTGGAAACGAAAGTAAGAGCATTACTTAGCCCTAAATTTCCGCGTTTCAATCCGTGAGTACGGTACGCACTCTTCTTGCTGCGGGTTAAAGGGGACATACTACTACTACTACTACTACTACTACTACTACTACTACTACTACTACTAGTACTACTACTACTGCTACTACTACTACTACTACTACTACTACTACTACTACTACTACTACTACTACTACTACTACTCTACTGCTGCTGCTGCTGCTGCTACTACTACTACTATACTACCACAACAACAACAACAACAACAACAAATAAATAATAATAATAATAATAATAATAATAATAATAATAATAATAATAATAATAATAATAATAATAATAATAATAATAATAATAATAAATCGGCAACAATGATATTAATAATACTAACAACAATAACAGTCATAGTGCGAGCTCAACGCTGACCAGCCGGCACTTGGCCGCACGACACTTGTCACTCGCCTGGATCGTAACGATCGTAGCACGTGAAGTATCCACCGTGCTTGCAGCTGCAGCCATTGCACCAGCGGTCGTTGGTGACCACGGTGTCTCGGACGGGGCTGTGCGACAAAGAAGAGCGCTAAATTGCCTTCACAAAAGAAAACACATCGGCAATTCTTGGCAAGAGACTGCCTTCAGGCGCTTATACCTGTCGTTGTACAGCCAGGCCAGAAACTCCCGGCTCTTCCAGTATTCTGCCGGAGCAGGGTCACCGTCCGACCAGATGATCTCGGGCTTGTATCGCTCCACCAACTCGCGCAGCTCGACGAGCGTTTTGCCCTGAGATAAAAGCGTGTACGCGTTTGGGTCATACAAGCGTACAGCGTATACCTCGCCATTATCATTTCAGCGACAATGCTTTTGTTGAGACATATGGGTGAACATGAAAAGTAACAAAGACCACACGTGTCCGTCGAAATGATAACTCTCGCGAATTTCTCCTGCGCGACCTTAAGAAACCTGCGAAGAGCGAAGAGCCGGCCGGACAGGATGATTAACGACGGGTTATGAGGTCACGCCGCATCGGAGGGCTCCGGGTTAATTTCGGCCACTTTGGGTTCTTCAACGTGCGCTATAAGTACACGCAAGCTCTTTCGCATTTCACCCTTAGTCAGAATTCGGCTCCACCGCTGCCGGGATACGAAGCAGCAGCTACCCAGACTCTACGGCGGGTAAAGACAAAGAAATATAAAAATGAGAAAAATCGTCACAAAAGATTGTCCCTACTTCGAAAGATGAAGTATAGGTAGCAATTTCTTGTCCTTGTTGGGCTTACGTTTCTTATTTATGTTAAAACTTCTTTCAGTACATGATTTGCGAGCTATAAACACTCAGGGTATCGTCATACAAGAAATAACAGCTTTTTTTTTTCTTGTTTCCGTTCTTCTCTCAATCACGTTGAAAACTGAACATATCTCACAAAGCTATATATGATCTATAAAATACCGTGATAAAATATTTAAAGAAAGAGAATGAGTTGCGAAGAGTGAACGAAAGCTTATGTTGGTTGGCTCACCTCCGAAAAATAGCTGGTGGTAAAATTGTTTCTCTTGTCCTGGAGAAACAAGGGATTGAACCATTCGAACAGAGAATGGTAAACGCCGAACACAAGGCCGGTCTTAGATCGAACCGCGTTGGCCAGTTCACCTGCGAGAAAGATCGGCTTCTTATTTCAAGCACCCACTCGGAGGTTATCGTACATGTAGGCATAAACGCGCACGACTTGCAGTGTACAGTTCACTATATTCTTTTTCACTGACGCGATCGAGGAGGCCGGACACCAGCACGACAACTCGGCAGTCTCCATACCACCACTTAACGGAGACGTGCAATTCTCACTTCAATCGCACGTCTGCGAATCTTTACCGAGTAGACTTGTTATCTCTCTCTCTGGTGCATTGTTCCTTGTTCAGTGTATCAACATACCACCATTCGTAGCTCAGGCCGACTTTTTCAGTATTTTCAAAGAACGTGCTCCAAGACTTTGCGTGGCCGGCTGGTGAAGGACGCCTATCGCACGAATGCCGTGACACGGTGTCCATTGTGTTGTACACAAAGTACATTACGAATTATAGTAGTTTATACTGCTAATAGACGACTACAAAATAGTTATATTTCAATCTGTAGGGTCACGGGTACTCTTCGTACGAACTTGACATCTGCAGCAAAGTTTTTTCTCAAGGGCTAATGCGGTTTGGAAGCACAAACGTTGGACCTCAGCACCGAAGCCTCTGTATTCTCCAAGCGCACATCGATTCCGGCTGCCACGTGTGGCTGCATATATCCATCGTCTTGTAGGATGCGCTGCCCTTGGAACATTTGCGACAGATAAGCAAGCTGATGTCGAAATTGTCGAATCGCAACTCGACACAAGAGCATTTTTGTATGAGTTGCATGGATGTCTACGTCAGGCTCGTCCATTCGCTGTGGAACTCACAATTAAACGGGGTATATAGACGTCAGGATGTTTTGCTGCGCGGTTCGTGGCAGAGATGGCGTTTCTCTGCTGTTAACAAGTCAGACATAGCATAGTTAACGAACCGCGCATTCAATGGCTGCCCAATAAAGGCCTGCGTTCTTTTGCCGTTTTCTTTCGGCGTCAGAGACACATCCGTGATGTCTGTCGCCTATTTAACATACTCGACATCCGGAACGAAGCAGCTGTAAAAACCGCACCTACTAAGTCTCTCTTCGGCCCAACGTCCTTTGCATTCCAGCTGAAGCTCACGTTCGACGGCCACAGAGTGAATCCTTCGTGATGCTTTGTGGTGAGAACAACGTACCTGCAAGGGAAACCAAGATTATACGTTCCTTGTTTTGACATCTGTTGTTAAGGGTACATCCAAACACAAGCCCTTGAATAGCAAGAGTAGATTGCTTTGGTTGAGACTGATTATTTTCTTTTTGTTTGCTTCAATGATGGTGTATATATACTAGTACAATACGTCGTGGAAGGCTTCCGCTGTTATGCGAAGTGCACGCCTTAGCACATGTTTCACGACGCATGTCTCACCACAAAGTAGACAAAAATTTAGGAAGACAATTATTCACTGGCGCTAGGCCGCTATAAAATTGAGGTAGGGTGTTGAGGACGTGAAGGGTGCTGTGCAGGCAAAGTTACAAGTGCGTAAGGTGACAGGGCGCTTTGCGGCGAAATTCCAGTGTTGTGTCATTTAGGAGATCTGTGGGGCGTGAATCAGGTTAGCATCTGTACGTTTTCTTGCTTCTCTTTCTCTCTTCGAGGTACAGCGTTTAATAACTGTAAGGAGTATTATTATGAAATTCGGTAAAACAGAGCCCATATGTCTTGGAAGAAGCTTTCTTAAAATTAGAAATTTGTAGGTGCTTAAAGGGTTCAATTGTAAATTACCGAACTTATAATAACCCTTTCGATCACGTTGTTTCCATATGGTTACGGAACTTATTTTTGAATATTTTTGAGCCGATATTCTTCAGCATACTAACGGCGAGCTATTTATACATACCATTTACCGCTAGCGGTACGCAGAGCTTGGAGGAACTTGTTTTGTTATCACCAGAGAGATGGCGCAAAGGACGCGAAGAGGGCTTTAGAAGAGCGCGCTTTAAAGGTCGTCGACCCGCTCGTTGCCATACGCGCGTGCCCCCACCTGTACTTTGCCCTGCAGGGCGTGGTCAACCGTGCGCGCGCTTATCTCGTGATGGGGACGGTTTGTACTCTTGTGCTTTCACCGCAAGTTTACGTTGAAGTTACAGAGTGCACGAAGGTCACTTCGCTCGCTGCAGCGACCGCGTTTGCTAAGGGAGCGCACTGCTCAAACACAAAGGAATAACAACTGTGACAGTTGTTAGTTCGCTCTTGTCCTGTGCGTGTTCTTTTGGTGCGTCCTTTGTGCTTGAGCAGCACGCTGCAAGTTTCGAGCTGCTTGCCGTTCTTCGCATGGCAATACAATTTGTTGCTATTGCATTCATTGCTTCGCCTTTGCGGCGAAACAATTCACAATAAACGCTCAACTACCTTTTTGAAGACACGTTTCACTTTCGTGTTATACCGATTCATATGATGGAGGGATCAGCCATGTTTTTTTTTTTTTTTTGCTCAGTAACGCTCACTGTAGTTGCTTAGTTCTTTTAGCAACCAATTGCATATGAGCAGTTACCTTATTGATGAGTTAGCTGCAACAGGCAACGACAATCCGAGCGCATGAATTTGGTGGTAACAAATGTAATCAGTAAAACGTCCGCAGTCGTGTCATGCAGAGACGTCGTGGGTGCTCACGTTCAGGCGGTGCTCAGTATTTGTTTGCTCATCTTAAAGGCTGATTACGTGGCCTGTATTGTCAGCATCACGTCATCTCGTTGTGGTTTCTCATTACTTTGCGGCGCGAGCACATCAGAACGTTCACGTTCAGAGAGCTTACGTTTCGGTTTTTTGCATTGTCAGGGAATAGTTGCCGATCTTTGTCACAGATAATTTTACTGTTCGGCGTTGGCATGTTACAGCATCGTCCTTCCCTCCAGCTGTCACATTGAACGAGTTTTCAGAGGCACTGCTGCTCACACATACACGGTAGTGACATACACGTCAATGGCATTAGTGCTCACGCATACGAAGCAAACAATTATTAATAATAGTTTGAGTTTTACGTCCCAAAACCGCAATATGATGAGGGACGCCGTAGTGGAGTGCTCCAGAAATTTCGACTACCTGGGGTTCTTTAACGTGCACTTGAACCTAAGTACACGACAAAATAGACAAACAAACAAACAAAAAGAAAGAAAGAAAGAAAGAAAGAAAGAAAGAAAGAAAGAAAGAAAGAAAGAAAGAAAGAAAGAAAGAAAGAAAGAAAGAAGGAAAGAAGGAAAGAAAGAAAGAAAGAAAGAAAGAAAGAAAGAAAGAAAGAAAGAAAGAAAGAAAGAAAGAAAGAAGAAAGAAGAAAAATGACATGACGAAAAGAAAGGAAGACCGGTGAAAACTTAGGAATGCATCTGTTGAAGTGGGAGCGCGGAAACGGACAAAAGACGAAGAACTACACAACACGAGCACTCGTGTTGTGTAGAACTTTCTTCGTCGTCTTTTGTCTGTTTCCGCGCTTCCGTTCACTGATTAAAGGGCCCCTCACCAGGTGACCTAACGAATTTTAGTTAGACATTGCAAGTTGTTGCGAGCCCAATAAAAAGCATTTTGCCACAAGAATTTTTCTAATCGGTCGGTTAGAAGCTGAGAAAAACAATAATTTGTAGCGGCGCGAAACCATGATGCGAGGAGGCGAGCTGCAAACCCTTGCCGCTCGCCCCGTGTAGCCTTCGCAAGCCAAATCCCTTCCCTGCCCTCTTCGGCACGCGAGCAGAAGGATCACATAACGCATACGCATGAACACGTCATGCGCACAAAATGTCACGAGCGCATGACGTGCCCGAACCTGCCCGAACCAGCCCGAGCCCCCCGAGACGCGAGCGGTGTTGTGGCGGCCTTCTTGGAGCTTCATCTCTGCAAGTTATGCCGAATGCGCCCTCGCCGATCACTTGGCTTTTAACCTATTACTGAGCACGAAAGCTGCAACATTTGTACGGACGCGAGACTAGCGGTGTGCCGCATGAACATCTAGTTAGACGCGGGAGGATAAATGAGTCTAATGAGCGCTGGAACGCGGTAGAAAATTAGTTTCTTTGCAAAGGGTGGCGTCTGCACGATGCGCAAAGCGCGAGAACACGAACGCGTGCGAAACGGAGGTAGATTAGTCTCGAATCTCGCTGCGATTCGCAGTAAAAATTAAAAAAAAGAAAACGCACACATTTCGTTTGTGTGTTTTATTATTGCTCTCAAGTTTTATTCATCCATTCAAGCAACAAATTACACAAACTACACGTCGTGTCAAATAATTATCGCAATGTCACGTGCTACTGTTGGCGACGTCAGAGCACAGTCGTCTACGTAGAGGAGCGACGTCAATGCATTACCATCTACGTAGGGCCATTCTCTCATGTACGTCATCCCCTCACTCTCTGGGCGCGCGGACGCGAGAGGAAGGGAAAGCAGCGTTCAGCTTGAAATTTGACCCATTTACGCGGCGCGTAGCGTTGCAAATTTTGGCAGACGTAATCGTGAACGCCCAGTGCATGCATTGCGCTCGTCAGCTCAAAATTGTCAAACCTGGTGAGGGGCCCTGTAAATACGTACCGACTAGCACAATTATCGATCCTTTTAAAATTATTACATTACATTTTATAAACGACTAAAACCAAGCCAGAAGAAGGGGAATTGACCGATAGGCCCGTTATCGTTAGACACAGCCATATGAAGCCACCATACCGGGTGTGTGAAGAAATGTGTCCAAAATCCTCCAAAATCAGGAAAATGCGATATTTGTTCGATGTCTTCACAATTACTTCTTCTGTAGCCACAGGCACCTAAAGATAGTAGGCGCTTTTAGCTGACCGTATTTTGCCTCCCGCTCCGCTCAGCCAGTCGGTGGCGGCGCCACTGCGCATGCGTCAGACGGTCAGGCGCTGAGCGTGTGACCGGACCGTCGCCGTCAGCCTGGACTCTAGCGAGCGAGGGATCACGTGACACGAAGAGAAACAACCAAAATGGCAGCCTCTTTTGTGCCGCGAGTCCGCGCTGCTCGGAAAACATAGCGGTTGTTCGGCCAACACGCAAGACCAGACGGCACTTCAGGATACACAAGGATCTGCGCCTTCTCCGAGAAGTCGTCGAAGCCAATCACTTTGAAAATCCGTGCATGTGGGATGACGTTCTACGAAACGTCATTGCACATCGAGAGCTGACACATCGGGCCATAAAGGAGCGTCTCGAGCTGCTTCCTTGGTACTTCCGTCAACAGGACTCCGCAAACCTTCGCAAGTAAGCGATTTCATGTACAATAGTAGCAATTTAGTTTTTAACAGCAGCCACTCTTCCACCTATTCAGAAACGCTCTTTAGTTTGACTTGCCACAAGGCAACGCGCTGAACGCGCTGCCCCAGGGCAGCGCGTTTGAAACGCGTTTGTGCTGCCTTAAAGGCGGCGTCTAAGTTCAAGCGCTTCTGAATACGGGGGTAAGCGTCCATACTGCGTGAGCTCATCTAACTCATACTTTGCATTGCTAGGTCTGGAACGGAAGAATTTTCACTGACTATAACGCCGGCCTTTGCTGCACTTGGTGATAGGACTCCGTTATTGCGTTGCATTGCCTCCGTGATTGGTGCACCAATCACGGAGGCAATGCAAATGGACGATGCTATTTTATGAATTCGTAATGTGATGTTATAGGACAACATAATGACGCCAAAGAACTTGGCGATCTCTGATGACATGTTGATGTTCTATTCTTGCGAAAAACTGCTAACGTTGTGTTGTTCTCAAATATTTTTCAGTGTTGTAGTGCTTACTGCATGCTCATGGCTGTGCGCCGTTATGTGAGCATGTGATTACGTTTTGCTTCCTATTTCGTAGTGCCTGTTCGTAACTGTGTTCAGAGAGTCGAAAGCACTCTTAATCTAAATTTCTGTTTTTTGAAGGGCCGTGAGAAAGGGAGACAAGCAAGTGCGTAGACATTGTTCCTTCTCACTTGCTTTTCTCATTGTTCGTCAAACTCAATACCAGCTTAATGGGTTAGCACAACCTAAATTTTCAGAGTGGCTCCACACAGGACGAGAAGTATGGTGTACCGGAAGTGATTTCCTTATTGCGAGATTTCATCGCTTATTTGCAATAGTATTGCGCTGGGTAAGAATTTTTTTTAAATTTCACTGCATTGTCCTCTATTCTGCTGCAAAAATCAGTCGCCGGCATCACTCCTCTTGGGAATGATTGGAGATGAGGAACCTGAGCCACCAGTCCAAGGAAGTGGTGACACTGCAGTGCAGGTGGACAACAGACAGGATTAAACCACACTCCAAGAGCGAGATGATGCCCAGGCATTTGTGCCGCACAGTCAGCGCATCTGTACCCTTGTTCACAATAAAGAAAACAACACATTTGCATCTCCGGGTTCACTCCCACTTTCAGTCATGTCATTGATCGAAGCAATTTTAGTCCAACTTCTGGAGCAGATAAAACCCCGCTTTAGAGCAGAAAATGAGCCTTTTCCAGCATTAATAATCCAAGGATGCAAATATTTATTTCTTTAACATAAGCAGCTGCTCAGTATTTAACGAAATGGAATACCCTTTTACCTGTATGTATGTGCACTTCAGGCAGAAAATGCCGGGCCTGCAGTTAACAAAATGGATTAAACAGTTTATAATCGTACTGCTCAGTGTAAATAACGCAATTAGTCACGCAAGAGGCGGTCGTTAAATAAGAATTGTAGTTGCACGAAGCATTATGCATAGTGCCTCTTCTCTGAACAAAGCTACCCTTTGGGCTGTGTGGATTGTATCCGGTATGAGCAATGCAGCCTTCAGTCTACGAGTACTCGCTATACACAAAGGGTACAGGAGAACACAGCGGAACTTGGGCGAGCACAATGTATACCTAACAGCATGAAGACACCCATGCCCATAAGATTGAATAATTGTAGCTTAAATTGTAGTCGAGCGCCAAGCCAAGGTGACAAAAGAATATAAAAGGCTCATGCGTCAAGCACCACAGTAACGCGAAAATAAATCAATTCACACTGTTTTAAAACAGAATTTTCTTTCTTGCTGCAAGATAAGCACAATTTTTATTTTATTTTTCAACGTACTTTTGACTTTGATGCACAGGTGGCGTCGCGCTTGCCTTGAAAGAAAGACGCTTGGCTAAAACCAACAACGCGCGTTGCGCTCCGGTAACGTTGAGCGTTTGAGCGGAACGGGGAACGGACCGCAGAATCGGTCAGCTAAAAGCGCCTAGTTAAAGACATCATTTGGGACAGTAATTAGGAAAGTTAAATCAATTACCATTTCAATTAGTGGAGTTAGGCGGTTATGTAAAATAGGAGAATCGAAGTTCTTCATGCGAAGAAACCATCGCAGCTTTACGATGTAGAAGAATCGGCCACAGTAAACTGATTTTGTGCGCAACTTTGTATAAAACTAGAGTTACTGTATATGCTACCTTTAGGTAGCAGAGTTGCGCATAGGTCTGGCTAGCAACCACAGCTATGCGGCGAAGACGCACTCCGTTTTTGCAGGCGACATGCCTACAGGGTCTCCGATCGACATGTTTGGCGTGTTAAAGACCGGTGATTAACTTTACTGTGAATGAATAGTGTCACTCCAGTTCGCTGCAGCGGCGCCATCGAGAAATACAAAACTTGGCCCGAGCGTCAGCTTCTCCACAACGCATGGTTGCTAGCGGCGTTTGGAAGACAGATGCGCAACTCTATACAGTAACTCTATATAAAACCGCATAGGTGCGCCCTCTCCTCTCTGTCATACCGATAAAGAATGCGACTATTCAAGTAAATAAATCAAGCACAATCATTTAAAAACAGCTCGCCCTCACCGCGCGCCCGATTCTTGGAAGATGCGTGCCCACTCGTCCGGGTCGAAGAATTCGCACGTGAAATCTTTGGCGAAATCCGGGTAGGTGAAGCCTGGGGGGTAGTTTTTGGCCATGAACTTGGCAGGGTTTGGGTTCCGCGGTTCATCCCAGCCCTGCCAGTACCACCAGAACCACTCTGACGTGTAACTGGGCACCGAGAAGACGCCCCAGTGAAGGAACAGGCCCACTTTGGCTTGGTCAAACCACGCTGGCAAGGGTCGACTGTCCAGCGAGTCCCAGGTTGGCACGTAGGGTCCGACGGCCTCCGCGACGAGGGGCAATGTGGCGCAGCCGAGGACTGCGGCAAGGGGCACGAGCCAGTGCTGTGCTGTGCGGACACAAAAGGGACAAAATAGGTTGCCATTCGCTTGCAGCTTCAGTGAAGGTCGAATGAATGTCAAAACGGCTGCAACAGCCGGCCAGATTCACAAATTGCAATAATATGCGTTTTTAATTTTCAGCACTTTCCTCATTTTGCACCCTCTACCTACCCTCCACATAGAAGGCCGACTTTTTATTTTATTTATAGGGTCAGGAAGCAAGATTTGTAAATAGGAGTCCGGAGCCGGAGTCTGTTGGTCTGTTGATTCCGTCATTACAGCGTATTTTATTTATTTATTTATTTATTTATTTATTTATTTATTTATTTATTTATTTATTTATTTATTTATTTATTTATTTATAGTACTACCGGCATACTGGAGCCTTTTATAACACTTTTGTTGTCACAGAAACATGTTCCCACATTCGCGTGCAGGCTAATCACGGCGTAAGATTAATGCTGGATACCACGCAGCGCTGGTGTGGCTTGGGTGGGATGTGTGGGGGGAGTGTTTTTCTTGCACCCCCTGCCGACGCCCATGCCTGAGGATACCACCACTGCACCACTGTAGATGAATTTTCATCGGGAGCAGCCTCTTTAGGGATGCCCACTAGAGCTGAATGCCATCTTATCTGCAATTTTCACTGAAACAACAAATGCCCTAGCACGTCCTTCGTTTACGTACGCGTCTGTGAGATTGCGAGCGGCGTTTATCAGCATATCAGCAAAGCCAAGCGCACGCACATTTTGACCCCGCGTATGATGTTATCACTGCTTAGTTCACAAAGTAACAACGATGACACGTGTGAAGATTAACGCAGCTGGTCCAACTAGAATGCCCCGTCGATTTCAGCATTCACTTGCAGGGCGGCGAAAACAGGTGAACAGAAATTCACGATTACTGCCGATATACGCATATCGTATGGCCCTTACTTTTGCGTATTTGAGTAAGTGTGACTTAATCTTCGATCGGTGCAACGAAAATGATTTTGTGTACCTTTTCCGTTCCCATTAACAGCGATGAGGTGAGCGCACGGTGTGCGGTGTTCGCTTATCACTCTATACGTACCGCCAAGCCAGCAGACTTTCTGCTTCGGGCCGCTGCTTTTTGCAGCGAAGCTGTCTGAGTCGACCCTGTTCCGGCGTGGGCGTTGGGCGCTTGCGAGTCACGGGAATAAAGAAATAAAACCGAGAAAATTTCCTTGGTGAGACGGGTTTTGAACCTGGGCCGGCTGGGCCCTCACAGTCTGAAGGCAAACGTTATCACCACTGGGATATACACCCACACTTGCAGAACATGAATTTATGGGAAGCATATGAATGCGTTTTACCGATGATTGCAACAAAATTGAAAAGCAGGACTTTCTCAAAATTAACATAAAGGCATGAACCTAGTGGTACTTTCGGTACAAAGTGCCGGGAAAGCAATAGGGGATGTCCATAACGATTTGTGCTCCGGCAACACTGGGCGCGTTCGCCATTTTGTGCTGGGTGAAAACGAGGAATCGTCTGCTAACGGCTCAATATAAGGAGAGGCTGAGAAGCAGTTGTTTGCGGAGCTTCAGTCGGGCCACAAAAATGCGGCGGTATTCTTCGAAATCCAGCGCCGAATGGTCAGAACACAATATCGGAGTTCTGCGTGCTTGAAAACTCATCTTGACGGCAGCTACAAGAGGCGCATCGCCTCGCGAAGCCGAAAAGTGTTGTTCTGCGGTGACGTGAACTCCTGATCTGAGGCAGGCGTTCAAGGAAACTATTAGTTGCTGAGGAGGTGTGACTGTCACACTACTAAAATAAGCTTGTGCTGCAATACATCTCCATTGCATTTACCACTGCGATCATAAACACGCGTCACATATCGAATCCGCGTTGTTTCTGCAAGGCAATGCTCTGCAGCTTTCCTCGGCTCATTTTAGCCACAGGTGCCTCTATACCCTTCACAATTGCGTGTTTAATCGTTTCTTCGGAAGAAGCGAGGCATGGACATGTACGTGAGCAGTGCACCAAAAAAAAAAAAAGAAGAAAAGAAAAAAAAAAACTGATCGCGCCGTTTAGCTGTATATGCAAAGAGAGCGGCACGAGTACGTATATGCTCGATACATACCAGTTGCATATATGCGTTGTAGACGTAATCTATCGAGCGGATTTAGTATTACTTTTATTGTTTTCTGTGCGCGTTCCTTTACATATATTTTTAAAATATTGCAGTCTTTGTTTCGTATTCCTCGGCGGCGTTGCATTACCGTGCGCTATTGAGTACAGCATACGAGGGCCGCGATCGGTGGAAATGTAAGTGCGATAATCTACCCAACAAACAGCTCCACCGTATCGGCTATGTAACTCTAGCGCCAGCCATTCGCAGCGCACACTGACTAAAGGAAGCGAAAGAGAGTGGGATTAAGAGGGGCGTAAAGTGAAGCAAAGACGCCGCACGCGGACAATACACGTCGGCACACACTACCTTGTGAAGCTTGCATAGAGATACATGTGAGGGCTTTGCGCCGGTCGAGTCTCGTGTGGCAGTACTGGAGGTTTTCCGCGGACGCGCGCAGCAGCGCCTGTGGCCCTGATTTTTAATATATCTCCTTCTCATCTTAAGCCATCGACGGAGTCTTACACACTATATATGTAAACAATTGCTCTCGTCGATCAGCAACAGTATCAAGCAAACATTGATAGATCTTATGCTATTTTGCGCATGCACGACTTACGTTCGTTTGTTTTTAAAAAAATGTGGGCAGCTTGCACTAGACCAATAAGACGAGGACAAGCAACACGTATGACACACAGGCGCTGACTTTCAACACTTTATTGAAGCCAGGGGAACAGAATATAAAGGGCACACGTGACCTTACATGACGCCGGCGCAGCAGGCATAAAATACGACACCATCAATGACTTCGCAGGTAACACAATTCTTTGAAAGATAGAGCAATCGACGGCTTGGCCACACATTTATCTCCTAAGCTATCTATCTTTTCCGCCTCAGTTATCTCCCGCGCGAGTTACCTTTTGCTTCTTGTTACAATTGTGCATTTATTAAATATTGGTAACCACTTCTTTTCCATACAGTGATCTGCTTGTGCTGCTGCTGGTGTGATGGTTGTGATGATTCTGGTGTTTCCAGTGCTGACCGTAATGCAGATCACTGTGTGCAAAAGAAGCGCTTACCAATGTTTAATAAATGCACAATTGTAACAAGAAACAAAAGTAAACTCTCGCGGGAGATAGTTGAGGCGGAAAAGATAGATAGCTTAGGAGATAGATGTGTGTCCAAGCCGTCGATTGCTCTTTCAAAGAATTGTGTTACCTGCGAAGTCATTGATGGTGTCGTATTTTATGCCTTCTGCGCCGGCGTCATGTAAGGTCACGTGTGCCCTTATATATTATGTTCCCCTGGCTTCAATAAAGTGTTGAAAGTCAGCGCCTGTGTGTCATACGTGTTCTTTGTCCTCGTCTGTTTGTGCGCTTAGAATTTATAGGTCATGTCATACCAACACGCCCAAAGCACCCCACTTGCACTAGAGGGGCAAGGCTGAGTCACAGTGGAGCTCGTGGTCCCCTTGCCATAGTCAAAGCTTGGCTCAATCTCAGTTAGGCTTAATTAGGTTAATTGGGCTCAAGTATCTCGAGTGGGCTTGGTTCGATCACACATAACTTAATTATTTTTATTTTAACTTAGTCTCAATTAGCACTAATTAGGCTTAATTGGGCTTACTTCGGCTCGACTCGGTCAATAGTAATCAGTATCTTCCTGAGCTTGGCTTCACTAGCTATTGAATATTGTTGAATGTGCATTGGAAGAAAGAAGAGAAAGAAATGTGGGCACGAGAGGAGAGCTCGCGCAAGGTGTGCCGAAACGAACGTTTGCCTAGCATGGACGTGTTTTGTTATCTGAGTCATTAAACCTTTGTTCGTTTTCATTCTACCGGCGAAGACACCTTTATTCAACATTTTATGGTGCCGAAACCCGGGACTCTGCGATCCAAGCGACCCGACGAAAGGACTTCGCCAACGAAGACGGAGCGCATCAAAGGCAAACGAACGACTCAGCGAGCTCTGCACACGCGTCTACGAAACGAGGCAAGACAACTAATCGAATCAAGCCAATTCTCCTCATCGGATCTTCGTGTGGTGCACGACAGGCTAAAAGTGTGCAACGACGGCCTGCGGGCGCTCAACTTAGAGCTTGAAGGACACCTCACGGATGATCAAGTCGCCGAAGATTATGTCTCCGTGGCAGAATATGAAGACAGCGCTGCTGCTACGCTGTCGTTGCTCTGTCACCACATGGAGGAGCTTAAAGCGCCAGCGTCAAGGATCGCTGACAGTGCTGCAACGAACGATGTAGAGAACGAAGGTGTCGCCCCTGCAGGAAGCCGTGCCCTTGGAGATCAGATGAGACACGCGGGCTGTGCAGTGGTGAGAGCCATTCATATAGAGCATCTTCTAGATCTTACTGCAAATTCTTTCCTTATGGCGTTTAAGAGGTTTTGCGCTAGACGAGGAACACCGCGAATTGTTTACTCCGACAATGCCACAACTTTTAAGAAGGCTGCAAGAGAATTAGATTATATGCACCATTTGCTAAGAAAAGAAGAAGTTACCAACTATTGTGTGAACAATAAGGTAACTTGGAAGTTCTCAGCAGAAAACGCTCCTTGGTGGGGTGACTTTTGGGAGAGACTCATTAGAATTGTAAAAGACTGTCTTCGGAGATCAATTGGTAAACGCATGTTAAACCTACAGGAACTGATAACGTTGCTAGCAGAAACGGAAGCAGTGGTAAATTCCTGGCCTATATACTTTCACTTACTCGAGCCCAACCGAGCCCAACGTTCTAACGCCACCTCATTTTTCGTAGGGAGATTGCTGTCTACGCCTAGAAGTCTAGAAGAGCCCAGGGCAGAGACAACATTTCTGAATTTGTGGGTTCACAGGCAGCGTGTACTGCAACACTTATGGAAGCGGTGGCTGCGCGAATATTTACTTCTACTTCGCAGTGCGCATTCGAGAAAGGTACATACTAACCACGGCATTGAACAGGGAAAGGTAGTGATTGTTCACGAGGACAACGTTCCTAGAATGTTCTGGAAAACTGCTTATAATCAGTGAATGTATCAAGGGTAAAGATGGAGTGGTCCGCGCATGTAAAATAAGGTTACCACGGGGATCCGAAGTTGTACAACCAGTTCAAAAATTGTATCCCCTCGAACTCTTCACCTCAGGCCCCGGAGTGTATTGAATATTGTTGAATGTGCATTGGAAGAAAGAAGAGAAAAAAATGTGGGCACGAGAGGAGAGCTCGCGCAAGGTGTGCCGAAACGAACGTTTGCCTAGCATGGACGTGTTTTGTTATCTCAGTGAGTGAAACAACTTTATTCGGTCCACAATAGACGCGAGTAAACTCAACGTCACCTGGCCATTAAACCTTTGTTCGTTTCCATCCTACCGGCGAAGACACCTTTATTCAACACTAGCCTCATTGGGAATTCCACTTGGATTGCCCGCTTTCTGTGGCTGATACCCGTTCCTGGCGATAGCTTTCTGATGACGCGAGCAGGCATAACGAAAAGCTTAACAGCTCCGCTGTGAAATGCCCATATAGAAATTTTGCTCGGCAAGTCTAGCTTATACCTCAGGCAACGCAACTAAATTGCACGCGGAAATAAGAATTGGGGTTTTAGAGCGCTTTCGCGCATGTCGGTCGTTTCCGAATCAAAGCGCTGTGCGCTTTTTGACGAAATCAGCTCGCGCAGGTACTTTTAAGGCCTGAACACACGTACGCGTTGCAGCGTATCAGCGCGTGATTTTTTGACGCGGCGCCGAGCCCTCTCCCTATGGAGAGAGAGAGCGCGCAGCTTCGCGTAGCCGCGCGCCCTCACTCCCCCCTAGGGAGAGGGCGCGGCGCCGCGTCAAAAGGTCACGCGCTGACACGCTGCAACGCGTACGTGTGTTCAGGCCTTTAGAGCGCAAATTTTAGGCGCCTGTTCCTGCGTTGAGCGGCGTCGCCGTTGCCGTTGCCGTCGGTGGCGTAACCTATCGACATACAAAAAAATGCCCAGGAACGAATGGGATTTTGAAACGGGGCCCTCTGCGTTGCAGTCGAATACTCTACCACAAAGCCACGCTGCTTCTCGAAACTCATTTGCAAAAAGAACCTATACATGCGTCATGTCGAGCAAGGAATCGCGTTAACATGTGTAATATAGCGTGGCAGAAGAGTAAAAATAACAACCAGTCATTACACAATGCTAATTGCGCAACGAGTGTGTGGTTTTAATGCTTCCCGCCCACTGCAATGTGCTTAGCCATAATTCTTCATCGTCAGCCACATTCAGCATCAACAAAGTGCACCGAATACCTTACAGATGTGTAGCGTGTGCCTCGCTTATCCGCAGAAAGACGGATAATGGCGTAGTGCTGTCCTACTTCACAAAAATTATGATTTATGGCATAGTCGATACTTTGCGGAAAGCTAAAACTTCAAACACAGTTAGCCTTGCCCAGACACAAAGCTGCGCTCAGAATTCACATCAGGTAGTATCGTAATCGTCGGTGATTTTTTTTTCTTCGTTCAGGTAACCAACACATTGGATTAAACTCAATGGTACCTCGTTCCCAGCATCGTCACGACTCCTCGTTGCCTGAACAGCGCACGAAGCATTGGGAACTCATCGGAGAACGAAGACCAAAAGCCAGCAGCTAGCACCTGAACTGAGGGGCTATTCTGGACATTGTCAAATACCGCCAGTGGTCAAGTCTTATTGACTCGGAGAACTCGGCCTTTCCTATTGGCTTAAAATGCCGCCATTGCGAAATTTGACAAGATGGCGAAATTTGACAGTGGCCAGGAGAGCACCCCTGCTGCGATATGTGACTGGTTTCGTTTTCGCGGCCAGCGAAAGATGGCGAATGGCCTCCGAGATTGCGCGCCGGCGGGTTTCATGGATGGCGCATCGAGCTTACGGGGTTTTCGACAGATGGCGCTCTACATTATTAATATTCTCTATTCGTACTTTGTATTGTTTAGATACTTAAAATAAACTAAGGCAAGGTACCCGGCACGTAATAGGGTCATGCAGATAACAGGGAGCGCACATTTGACAGGATTCCGGTTGAGCCGGCGGCAAATCACGTCACGCGAGGCGTTCGCCGAAACGCCGTTAACGCCATTGCCTGAGCCTGTAGGTCGCGTGATCTCGCTAGAAATCACGTGACACGCGGCGTTCGCTGAAACGCCTTTGCCTGAGCCGGCAGGTCACCTGATCTGGCTTTGACCAATAAGGTGTTAGCGCGCGCATTTCAAGTCTAGCGGCGGATTTACGACACCAGGTAACCTCGCTGGCCAATCAAATACACTCGCGCGCTTACAGCTTCGCTGTCCGACGGTTTTCACGGAGTGGAAATGGCTGACTTCTTTTTTTGTACGCGAAGTTCGCCGTGAAAGATCGCCAAAAGTAAGCGAAGTATAGCCTTTCATTTTAAAAACGTAAAAAGAATTATTTTTTACTGATCGCGCTGCTCTGTTTTACTGCAATTTTGCACAAAGGTCGCATGTCATGACCCTAAGCATTTAGTGCAAGACTTCACCAAGTCGCTTGTCTGCTTTACAAAAAAAGAAAAACGACATTGCATTTGTCCGCGGGGAAGTCATAAACTTCTTTTGCCGTTTTGTCAGCACGCTACGAAAAGTTACGAACTTGGCTAAAAAAATACGAAGTACATAAATTTAGTTTATTTGTTTATTCGTAACCATCGCAGCATGGATGTGGTGGCTTCTTGTTTAAATATTAAAGGAGTGGTCTCCTTACTATGGTAAGACGGTATTGAACGGGCCTATATAGGCCCGTTCAATACCGTCAACATCAACGAACTAGTCCAAAATTCAACCCTAGCAAGCTAGGCCCGTTAAAACTGCCACAAACGCTACAAAACAGAGCGAATTAAACACGACACGTTTCGGCACAATATGGTTGTTATTTTATTGAAACGTTCGTAACAACGTAGAAGCGGGCTCCATATGTGATGAATATCATGAGCTGCCGAAGTGGCGCCCCCAAATTCATCATCATCATCATAATTTATTCGACCCTTAAGTGACCTTCGGGCCCTTAAGGGTCACTTAAGGGTCAACTTCATTACCATTACATTCCGGAAAATATCGTGGTTTTGGGACGTTAAACCCCAGATATTATTATTATTATTATTATTACATTCCGGAAAATAGAAATTACCGCAGTTTCACTCCTTTTAACTCATCGGAATTCCAGTCCTTTTTTAACTCTTTCATTGAGACGCTGCATGTTGCGGTATTACTTAAATCTGTGACGAGCATGTGTACGATTTAACTAATCGCATAGAAGAGGCGCCCGCTGGAATCTTGCACCGATGTGCCGTGCAGTGAGGAGCAACTTCGCGCAACATTCTGCTTGGTGCGGAAGTTGGTGCCGATATGTTTGAGCTATGGCGAGCGTCATCAACATTGCCGCTTTCGTGACGTCATATCGCAGAACATACATTGCGGCGTTTGTGGTATCCTGACTTCTTTCTTGTGTCCGTGTTTGTACGCCCTGTCTTTTAGAATGAATACATTGCTCTGTGCACGCACTAGTCACTGCTTCCTGAAACTTATTTTTGCTTGGTTGATGAGCTTTCGCGGTTAAGACTCAAATTATGGCATTGCATTCCTTCGGTATATGTCGTTTATTAAGACATTCTTTTAGTGTGGTCACCTGCCTATAAGGCCGACTTCATTACCACCGCTATTCTATCCGCGATCTGCCACCTTAATGCTTCATATTTGCTTTCTGGTACTTTAGCCTCAAGTGCTCTTTTTTTTTTCTTCATTTTTCGACAACTGCAATCTGTTTTCTCTTTTTCCTGCTTTTTTTTCTGTTTTATTACGCGCGTTATGAAGCGTGTCGTTGTTTTTGTCCTTTTTCATAAGCAGTGATTAACATGCCGTTTGTAATAATTCGACACAGAGGTTCCGGAAAGTTTTGTAGTCGAAGGCACATCGAATCCAAGGTTCGTCAGCGATTGCACTACAACTTCTCAAGATAAACGACCAGAAAAGCGGCGTAGCTTGCGCCACTTAATCGTACAATTACGTAGAATGGAGCCAGGCAGCAGTATGGTACGGAAAAAAAGAATCTTGGACACGCGTAGCAATATGATTAGGAGAAACAGCGTGCACGGGTCGCACCAGAGTGCGACGAAGCTCACCCATGGCTGTTCGCTGCAGCGTGCGGAAGTCTTTGGGTCTGCTTGGCGAGAAGCTCGACGAGGCGCGGACACTCGACCTCAGGCGAGATAATAGCAAGCGAGGGACAGCACGAGACCCGTTCGCGGCGCTGATTACAGCGAGAGGCTTTCCCCGCGATAGGGGAGCGTGTAATGCACCACATGTGCTTTATCAAACAATGGGATCTCCTTGAGCGACCGCAATCACTTCACAACATTGCTCGCGTGCGCTGTTGCTGTCGTATCAACGAAGCACGAGCTTGAGCAGTGAAGAAGTTGCTCCATTCAGATAATTGGACGGGGGCAATTGAATATCCAGAATATGGATGCAAGAATACTTGAGAGGGACAGACAAGGAAAGTGAAAGCATTGCACAGTATGCCCGGAAACGATGCATTGTGACAAGGACAGAATAGTAGCGGCCACATACTCTGCTGATAACCCCGCGAAACGTTACAGAGTGCCTGGATTTATTTTGGGACTGCACCTGCTCAATTCCTTGTCGTGCGCCCAGCTGAAGTTTGTAGTTTAAGGTAAATACTCGTAAAGTCACCGAGGACCAAACTGTTATTTATAATGTTGAAGATAAGCGACGAGTATATGTAACCATGTACTCCTTTTTCCCACACTACGAAAATTCCAACCAGGCACTGTAGCATAAATAAATAAATAAATAAATAAATAAATAAATAAATAAATAAATAAATAAATAAATAAATAAATAAATAAATAAAATAACCGTGTCCTCCTCAAAACCTGTTACCCTTCTGAGTACGGTTTCGTGCACAGGGATTACTGAATACAAATCGCGAAAAGCCGGCATATATCGCGCCTGAGAAAGTTCGCATCATATGCCGTGAGCTGACAGTGATGATAAAAATGTTGCTGAACACTTTTATGGACCATAATATGTGCACAACGTCTACTGCGCAGTGTGATCCAGCGAACTTATAACGAGCCTTAAAAGAAATCCACGCAGAATCTCCTTTAGAAGTTGTCTTAATGATGCGAAAGCGCAGTGTTTTATTATATATGTTGCAACCGTCCCTAGAAAGCTGTTTTTGGGCGCCATTGACATGGCCTCTTTCATCTTTACAATGTTCGAAAACGTCTGGAATGGCCCCCCTCACAGTGCGCATTCAGAGAACACCGAAACGCGAGCTTGGTATTAAGCTTTCGTGAAGTGCAAATTTTGCTGATATGCACAATCCTCCATGCTGGACTTACATCTTGTTCCAGAGAGGGCTTTTATTCAAATACCACTAATTTCAGCGAAGCCTTCATTGAAAGCGTTCTCTTTCTACACTTTTTTGCTTTGCACCGCCGGTACAATGCGTTGATTAGGTTCCGATAAAATTCACTTTCTCAGAGCATGGGCTCGGAGCGTGGGGCCCGGGTTCAAACCCAGCCCCGCCAGGAACACATATGTTCTTTTATTAACTTATTTCTTACGGCCATTATCGTCTTACGTGAGAGAGGGACAGACGGGCGGACAGTTATCTCGTTGATTCGGCAGGGAAATGCGTACGTGTTTAAAACATGCCCGTTCACTTAAGTTAAACGAGAGTGCAACAAATGACGTATTGTTGGTTGTTCACTTGAGCAACTCAGTGCACTAAAAAAAAAAAAAAAAAAACGAGCTTAAATTTTAACAAAAGAAAAGCCTAACTAGCGCAGTATGAGTAGTGATTTATTATGGAAATTACGCTTAATTATTCAACCCAAGTGGGAAGTAATGAGGATAGAAGGAGAAGAGAAGCAGGAACAGCCGGGGTCTCGTTCATTCACGGGGAAGGCCGAATGGACGAGACCCCGGCTGTTTCTCCGTCTTTTCTACTGCTATCCTCTGTATTTTTCACAGCGATGACGACTGAGAGAATTTGGTTCTGAAGGAGGAGGAGGAAAACATGGCGCTACCTTCTGCAACCCTTGCACGACAGCTGCGTTAGAGTTAGCTGCGTGCTTGGGCCGACCATTCCTTCTAACGCGGTTAAAGGTTTCCGGAGGTTGTCATGTGGTTAGGTCACCCCTCCCCCCCCCCCCCCCCCCCCCCCAATGCGAGAGGCTCTGGGTCCGATTCCCGTTGTCACGGGCACCCACAGGTTTTTGTAATGGCGAGAGAGGTGGTACTCCGGCCTGGCGCTCGGTGTTGTGGGAACTCATTTCTCGAGGAGGTGGCCTCTCCTTTCGGTTCTCTTCTCTCACTCCTCTTTACTCTCCCCAAAACCCGTTACGCCGTGCTCCCTTATGGGCTGCAGAAGTAAACTTATTTTCTATCCTCAAATCACTACTACTTCTCTTTCGTACCGTGGTGGTGGCGAAGTGGATAGAGCGTCCGCTTCCAAAGCGGGACCTTCGTCCTGACTGTCACTGAGTTGACGACTCGGCCAGCCCGATCGACCACCACGACCGCAAAAGCTTTCCGATTGGCGTGGGAAGCCGCGTCGACAAAGGAGACCCTTCTTTGCTCGTTTGAGACCTGACAAAGTATGGTCCTGGCCCTCGCTAGTCTTCTTCCAATTTTGTGCTCCGGATGCATGTTTCGTGGTATAGGAGATACCGTGATGTTTTCCCTGATATTTTCTGGAATATCGTTGTACAGTCAGGAAGAAGGACCCAATCGTTGCGGAAAAAGTTGCCATTGCATTAGCACTGACGATGGAGGATATCGAAGTCATCTACAGTGATTCAAGCGCAGCACTACGGGCCTTCGCAAATGGTACGGTCTCGGGAGAAACGCTACGAATACTACAAGGCAAGGAAGTCACGCATCACCTGCTGAGTTGGTTCCCGGCTCACCTTGGTCAAATCAAGGACTCCCCTCCCAACCTCAATGAAGCAGCACACGAGGCGGCGCGAGACCTCTCCAACCGCGCCTCCCCGGGCATGCGTTCTAATGGTGAAGGGGATAACTGGGAAATTCCCACAACATATAACGAGCTCACTAAGCACTTTTATCTATCCCGGAGGATCTTCCCTCTACCTCACAAAAATCTCACTAGGCCCCAAGCACTTACATTAAGGCTATTGCAAACTAAGACGTACCCCACCTTGAAAATGTTAAACATTATTTACCCTGAACTATACCCAAGTAATCTCTGCCCATATTGTGGGGAAATAGCTACCCTAGACCACATGCTCTGGCAGTGTACCAAATTCGCTCATTTACCTAACATCACCTCTGCCAGATGGGAGGCGGCAATCCGCAGCCCGTCCTTGGCAGAACAACTCTGGGCTGTCCACCAAGCCCGCGAGGCGGCTGAGGGGCTCGGCCTCTCGGTCCCCACGTGGGAGCGGCCCGCGACACATTGATCTGTGTTTTGGAGGACCAAATAAAAGTTTATCCAATCCAATCCAAAGCGGGAGGCATTGGTTTCGATTCCTTGTTCGTGGAAACTTCCATATATGAAACGCCAACCAATGAGTGGGACGTTTTAGTGGTTTATACCATATAACTTTAGTCTATGTTGTCGTTTCCGACATCCGATTGTTGCGCACTGTGTGTACATTCAACTCGGGCATTTTACCTGCAACATGCCTGAAGCTTATAGTCAATTCTAGAGACCATCGTATCGGAATGCAAGACGTCAGTCGCGCTGGCACTAACCGCAATAAACGTGAGCTATGTGCGTATATTTTGCCGCATATTTGCGCAGTACCACGAATAGTATATGTGATGGCAATATGAATACGTATATACATGATGTAAATATTTATTCTAGCCACAGTGAAAGTAATGTCGTTTTGCACAAGCAGTTTTCCCTTATCGCTTGGTCGTATCTTAAAGATCAACTGTACACGTCCGCTGCAGGCAACACAGTAAAAAAGTCATAGTTTCGCCGCAACGGCGAAGCAATGAATGCGATAGCAACAAATTGGAATGTAACACGAAGAACGGAAAGCAGCTCGAAATTTCCAGAGCGTAGCTCAAGCGCAATGGACGCACGAAAAGAACACATACATGACGAGCGCGAACTATCAAGTGTCACAGCTCGACACTGAAAGCGCGCTGCTCAACCATAAAGAAGGACGCACGAAACGAACGCACAGGTATATTCAGGACGAGCGTGAACTAACAGCTGTCACAGTTGTTAGTTTTTTCTGTTTGAACAGCGCGCTCCTTTCGCAAACACCGCCACTGCAGCGAGCGAAGTGATCTTCGTACGCTCTGTAACTTCAGCGCGGACATCGCGGTGAAAGCACAAGACATACAAACCACTTTTTCATTTATTTGAAATTTTGCTGATCAGATTAATACGGCAGTCTGGTCTACTAACGAAATCGCTTAGTAATTTCATAGCAGTATTTATTTGATATATTGCCCAATATTTCCTTTTTAATAACTTTTTTAATGATTCAACATTGTTCAAATTAACTTCTCAATTTTAAACTACAATTTCTTGGCCAATCATCTAGAGTGGGTATGTTCCACAGTGTTGAAGGCAAAAAAAAACAAAACAAACAAACCATCATCGTCATCATAATTTCAACGGTCTGTA
Organism: Rhipicephalus sanguineus; assembly: GCF_013339695.2. Taxonomy (NCBI): domain Eukaryota; kingdom Metazoa; phylum Arthropoda; class Arachnida; order Ixodida; family Ixodidae; genus Rhipicephalus; species Rhipicephalus sanguineus. The sequence continues at coordinate 113,819,625 of NC_051176.1, read as the reverse complement.
GCGCACTGGTCACCTCTACTTTAAATTTTAAACTACAATTTCTTGGCCAATCATCTAGAGTGGGTATGTGCCACACCGTTGAAGGCAAAACAAACAAACAAACAAATCATCATCGTCATCATAATTTCAACGGTCTGTAGCGCACTGGTCACCTATACCACCTAACGGCCATCGCGTTCGGGCGAGTGCATCCAAGTTAGCTGCTGCTGGTGGTCAGCTACCACTGCCCCTGGACAGCGGATTCTTTCCCGCCGTCAACAGCGGCTGCGCCAAACCACCGACCAGTGTGCCGGAGACAGCACAACAGCAAGCACCCAGCAGTTCAGTCCTGTGCATCCATCAAGGTAAAATTCATTTTATCTGCCAACCTGGCCTTGCAAATTCCGCATTCCATTCAAGCTATGCAATCTTGGCGGTTGCGCCTTTGCCCAAGCACTGGAGTAGATCTACTACTGATATTAGGAACACAACGGCCACTGAAACTCCATGGGCCGCTGCATTGGCGCTCGTGTCGTTTCGATCATGCTATTCGTTCGAGCTTCCCAGCCGTGAAATACCTAGAGCCGCGTTGGGTTTCCTCTCAATCGCTTTCTTTGGCCGTAATATAGGTGTCGGAACGTGTACTTCTGCGTAAATTGCGGAATAAACCGCACAATGTATCGAACTTGCCATGACAAGGGCTCGGATGACGGTCTCAGTACAGGTTTTCCTTAATAATGTGTACTAATTTGATAACAGCGATGTTTATTTTTCGAAGTTTGTCTAATGCGCTCTGTTGTCGCGTCTACGTAAATTCTGACTCCCTTCTGCCCCAGTTTTATGTTTGCCTTGTTCCTTCATCACGCATATATTCGAATGCTTTTGGTATTTTACTCTAGTACAACTTCTTGGATCTGTAATGTACGTTTCTTTAACACGAAAGATTTTGTGCTGGGGTGCACCAAGATTTCACTGACGTATTCCCGTCACGGATATTATGTGAGCAAAATGCACACAAACGGATGACAAAGAAAAACTAGAAGAAAAATTTCATTGACGCGAATCACCGGAAAATCGATCCAATGACCTCTCGGTCCATTTCTTTGCACATTGAGCCGAAGAATATCTTGCGGAATCCCAGTCTTTCAAATGAATGATCACCCACCCCTTTGGTAGCCTCACTCACTCACTCACTCACTCACTCACTCACTCACTCACTCACTCACTCACTCACTCACTCACTCACTCACTCACTCACTCACTCACTCACTCACTCACTCACTCACTCACTCACTCACTCACTCACTCACTCACTCACTCACTCACTCACTCACTCACTCACTCACTCACTCACTCACTCACTCACTCACACGCACACATTTTCCGGAACCCACCACGGTGGTCTATGGGTTCTGGTGCTCGACTGCTGATCTGAAGGTCGCGGGATCGAATCCCGGCCGCAGCGGCCGTATTTTCGATGGAGGCGGAAATGCCTGAGGCCTGCGTACTTAGATTTAGGTGCACGTTAAAGAACCCCAAGTGGTCGAAATTTCAGGAGCCCTCCACTACGGCGTCCCTCATAATCATATCGTGGTTTTGGGACGTTAAACCCCAATTATTATTATATTTCACAGAGAGGCAGAGAGAGAGAGAAACGCGCGCGCTTCCAGGATTCCCGGTAATTTGATTCAAAATACCTAGGCAACATTTAATGCTTTCAAAAATACAGGTAACATGAATCACGGTATATAATTGTTTCAAGAGTTCCTGCCCGATTTCTATGCAGTACTGTAACTGGCTTTTCCCCTCTCCTTTCTGATAAAAATTCTAGCCTTGAAGAAAAGGCTATCATAGACGCAAAATCAAGGAAGAGCGCAAACTGTAAAAAAATACCGGCGTCATTTTTCTAACTATTATCTTTTTTTCATTCGATAACATTGAGACGCCTGAATATTTTTAGAAGTTCATTCACGCTTGTTTGATCGTTCAAACATTAAAGGGGTCATGAAGCACCCCTTGGGCTTGTTGAAAAAACTCATCCTGCGGAAAGCTGACACGGTTATGAGCTGCTCAACCAAATATTGCAGTCGTGCGCGCCGCGTAAAGGCTGCAAGCGGAGCGCGAAGTTGCTGTTTTCTCAGGCGCCCTCTTTTCAAACAGAGGCCGGTTCTCACTCTCGTCGGTGGGCGGAGCGTCTGTCGGCTGACGTCGTGTATCTGCTTCTCCGCGTCGCAAAAGACATATAGCATCCCCGTTGGCTGATAGCCGTCATAAACCGAGAGCGGCGTTCAGATCAGATGAGCTTCTTGCCACGGGGTGCCGCCACTTGTCGGCGCCGCACTCCTCAGTCTGCTAACTTTACACGGTAGCCACATTCGCGCACGCAAATCACAGCGGGAGAGCGATCGTGTTTCACGACGCGCGCTGATGTAACTTCTTTCCCCCGTGCCATCCCTCCCTGTGTAGCTTCCAGTGCGCTCGTTGGGACGAGAAAAGAGAGAAAGCACTAAGAGCGTGCGCCAAACCACCGTAACTCCGCTCGTTCTTGACGGATTCGAGAAATTTTTGCGGCTATCGATTCGGGAGGCAGTAAACTCAGATATTGAGGTCATTGGTGGTTCATGACCCCTTTAAGCACCTCGATCGTAGGTGCACTAACGGATATATACAGGAAATTATTTGCAAGTTCAACGGCACTGCATATACGCCATTTTCATTTCCAATCTCCCCATAATAGTGAGCTGCCAGTTTTAATTATATGATCGTACTCAACGCCTTACACATATGCTTGCTATCCATTATTATATATAAAAAAAGTGCGAATAGTAGTGGTAGTAGCGTAATTAACCAGCCGGCGGTAGTGGAAGGTTTAAAGATGACCGTCTCCACACCTATCGCTTCATTTTCTTTCAGATGCGGGCTGCCTTGAAGCATGGCCACATCGTGCGCGAACGTGAAGGGAAAGCTCAAGTGAAAGATGCTGATGCTGATGTGAAAGATACTGCTTCTGATGTGAAAGGCACTGGTGCTGAATTGAAAGGGACCGAACGCTCGCGTCCATGTCCGCAATGGAAGCGCAAGGTGCAAACCATGACGTTGGAGGAAGTGAGGCAAGAGCGCGCGAAGTGTGAGAAGAGGCTCCAAGAACACAAGGAAGAGAAGCACCAGCTTTTTGCGCAGCTGAGGAAAGTTCTGGAAAAGGAAGACGCGGCCCGCCATAGGGAACTCAAAAGAAAGGCCTGCCAGATGGCCACGGTCCAGGCTGCTGCGGCGTGCACTCACGCTAACATGACCCAGCCCGCCGTCGGCGCTGTGGGCCAAGTGGGCCAGGCCCAACCGTTCTACAGTCAGAGTTATGCGGCCATGCCGTACATCACGACAAACACGCAGTCCAGTACTGCCGTGATAACCGATTCGAGCTCGCTGTATTGGCCTCAGGCATCGTCGCCAGCCCAGTCGCTGTACTCCCAGGCCGGCTATTGGCCTTCCCAATACACGTACTGGCCACAGGTCAATGGATATGGTTCCACGTACGTCCATTATCCGCCAGTCGTACCTTCCGGAACACAGCAGGCTTCGTATGGCTACGCGGCTCAAAACGTCTTTTGGGGCAGTGGCTCGGCCGGGCTGCCTAACAACAATGCAGCCACGCTTGCATCGCCGTTCGACACTCAGCCCTCAACAAGCCGGAGTTAAAATAAATGAAGTGTTTTGAAAGCAGATTCTCTTCTTCATTTTAACATGTCATTGATTACAAATAAGGCAGGGTAATTATATTGAGACTTTGAATGTTCGATATGGCTACGGCGGTCGACTGCCAGACTCAGCTACTTGAGGTGACGGAATACCCCCAAAAATATTAAAATCCTATTCCAGGTGGATATACATGTTTTAAACTATTCGATAGCACTGCATAAAAATTTTATCTATTTTGACATGCTTGTTCCATTTGGCACGCTCGTGAGGGCACAGAAAGCCGGAATAAGCTAGCATGGCACCAGAGAATGATAGTATTATACAAGGTTTATCGCGTAACAAGAATCAATTAAAAAAACAGAAAACTAGTTAACCGCAACTGAATGAAACCAACGATCGTTTGCCTTCATGCAGCCCTGATGAGGCTTTTTACAGCGAAAGTTGTTATGAGATCATTTCAGCGGCCGTTTTTGGCGCCGTACTTGTCCGCCGCCGCCGGTGTCCGTAACCACTATCGCTCGAAATAAGAAAAAAAAACTGAGTAAGAAAAAAATTCTGAGATGGAACGAGGTTCCAACCTGGGTCCTCTGCGTGGGAGCCCAGTATTCAACCTCTGAGCCATGCCGGTGCTTGAAACTGCTTTGCTAAAAGGTCCTATACAGGCTTCATGTCGGGAAGGAACCACATTAGCATATGCAATATAGCGTGGTAGAAGAGTAAAATAAGCACCAAGTGTCGCACAACGCGAATTCTGTAACCAGGCGTAACACAATGCGAATTGCGCAACGAGTAGGTTATTGAATGATTCCAACCCATTACAAAGGGCTCCGCCATAATTCTTCATCGTCATCATATACAGCATCATCAAAGTGCGCATAATGCCTTACATGCGTTTAGCAGGTACCACAGCTGTCAGTAGAATGACGAAAAATGGCACAGTGCCTGCTGCCCTACTTCTCAAAAATTACAATGATTTATAGCGTAGTGGGTTCCTCGCAAGTGCACATGTATTGGTTGCCAAGGAAAACCATAAGCGCACGATCCATTTCCTCGGGGTCTCAGTAAAGTTTTTCGCCCCCCCCCCCCCCCATCTCTCTCTCCCACGTCAACGTATGTTATATAGCATGACGGGAGAGGGAAATAGCCAACGGGCGTCACCCAATGCAAATTACATAACTGGTGGGCCATTTAAAGCTTCCAACCCATCACAAAGGGCTGAGGCATAATTCTTCATCGTCATCAGTCGTCGCGTCAAGAAAGTGCACATAATGCCTTACAGTCGTGTAGCTGGTGCCTCGCTTCCCCGCAGAATGACGAATAATGGCTTAGTAGGTGCTTCCCAACTTCACAAAAATTGAAAAATTGTGATGTATGGCGTAGTGGGTACCTTGCTAGTGTACTTGTATTAGTAGCCCCAAGAGAGCTTACAACGGGCTCTAGAAACGCCGCTCTTCCAGCTTTCGCTGTGACTGTGCTGCGGTTTCAGCGCAGGCCTGGCGTTTTTTAATATTGCGTTTAACTGGTTAATAAACAAATACCAATTATGCAAAATTCCTAATATTCACTTTAGGTATGAGAGCGTTTCGCGGCTTTGTACAGGGAATCCTAAACAACTTATGCAATTTTAACATGACAGCGTTAAAGAACTTGTTTCGTAGAAAGTCTGGTGCCGGCGTCGGTGTCGGCGTCATCGGTTTTGAGCGAAAAATCGAGATAGACGCAAATAAATAAATATTAAAAATCTTCGGTTCGAGTGGGAATCGAACACAGGCCGTTTGCGTGTCAAGCAATTCTACTGCCACAGAGCCACGCCAGTGCTTAAAGGTGTTATGAAAAAAGAAAACCTATACAAAGGTCACGTATGCGAACACTGTTGGGTGGTATCGAAGATACATGTATACTCTTTGGGTATCTTGCATTTGTATCGCGATACGTCTCGCAAGACCTGTATCTGCATTTCCAATGCATTCACTAAGGTATCGTGTACCTTAGGATACAAGATACTGCTATAGAAAATCGCCAGGTCTGCGCGGAACACGCAGCACAGTCACGGCGAAAGCTCGTGGTGGTGCGAACGTCTTCACGCAGCCGGCCTTTGGCTTTCTCGATATTTTCTTTGTTCTATTGCAATAGCAATTATATGGACAGTCTCGGCTGATTTTTGCCGAGAAGGCAGCTGCCATTTCTGCTTTGATGATCTCTCCTTCGCCGTGGCATTTATGCGAGTTAATCTATTTGATCGAGTATATATGGCCACCACGTTATTATTCACATAGTAGCACAACTTTAATATCCACCCAGTAAACTTGATTTTAATGAAGAACAGTGGCATATACACTCTTTTGGGGCCTCGTCCTCTGAGATTTTCTTCTCAGGTTATACTGTGACACCAAATGTAGGCTGACAGACATAAACGAACTAACGGAACGTTTGCCAAGATAATTTCCTGATATATATTTCTTCCAATCTTCTTCCCTCTCTAACTCGTTCAATGAATGTTCACAATATTTCTTTCAAATGAAATCCTGCATTCACGTTGTCCAACCTTTCCGTTAAATATTATTCTTAATGGTCCCATTTTTACCTGTTGTATAGTTATACGCTTTATTACCTCGCTTAACGTTATCGGCGAGCTCTATACAACCACGCGAGGCACTGCATATTCCTCACATGTGTGGCAGCGCGGTTTGTTGACTACTCGTCGTCTTCGTCATTGCTGAAGAGCAACAAGTGAGCTTGCGTGAGAGAACGCCTTTCTGCAGAGAAAAAGAAAGACATAAGGCGTTCCTATAGAGCAAGCATTCTGCGCTTAATCTCGGATAAAAAGAAGTAGAATAAGCCCATCGTCATCGCACCTGCCTACCACTCAACGGTCATCGGTGGTCACTTGCCAGCCAACGGTCATCGCCTTAGGACGCGTGCCTCGAGGCTGCCGCTGGACGTCAGCTAGCACTGCCCCAGGTCAGCGGATCCTTCCCTGCCGTCCACACCAGCTGCGCCAAACCGCCGACCAGTCTCCCGGAGACAGCACAGCAATCACCCGGCAGTGCAGTCCCGTGCACCCATCAAGGTACGTACGTAACAGCGTATTATAACGTAATTGCCATTTTATCAGCGTACCCGTCCTTGGAAACTTCATGCTCCATTATTTCGAACCGTACGCAGCCTTGACGGCCACGCTTTCGCCCAAGCGCTGGAGTAGATCGACTTCTCAGTTTAGGCACGCAAAGGCCACTGCAGGAAACTCTATGGGCCGCTGCACCAACACTCGTGACGTTTCGATCATGCTATTCGTTCCTTCCTAGCCGTGAAATACCGGGTGCCGCGTTGGGTTTCCTCGCACTCGTCTGCTTTGGCCGTAATAACGTGTTCTTGAGTTACCGAGATGTGACTGCGTAAACTGCGCAAAAAACCGCAGGATGTACCGAACTTGCGATGGGAAAGTATAGGATGACGCTCTCCGTACAGGTTTTTGATTTACGCTCGGTACAACTTTTGTAACAGCAAAGTTTATTCTTAGAATTTTGTTTAATGCGCTCAGTTGTCGTGTCCACCTGGATTCTCTCCCCTTTCTGCCCCAATTTTATGCTTGCCTAGCTCCTTGATCACGCATATTCGGATGCTTTCGGTATTACTGCAGTACAGCTGCTTGGATCTGTAATACAAGTTCTTTTTTTTTCTTACTTTTTGACTAAAACCATTAGGGGGAGAGACGATTCTTTGTTTTCCTCTTTTATCGCATTTTTCACGCATTGAAGCTGACGAGATTACCTGCGGAAACACGTTCTTGTAAATGAGCGATCGCCGACCTCTTTGGTAGCCGCAGCAGAAAATGTGGAAGACTACAGATAGCAAGAAGCGCTAAATTTTGACTAAACGGTAACCGTACTCTGTCCCCAATTTAAGGCACACAAACGAACGCGCAGGCATGTACACGCTTCAAGGATTCCGGGTAACTGGAGTTACACCTAGTCAACTTTAAGTACCTTCAAAAATACAGAACTAAAGAAACCGACCGACAAATAAGCTAAGGAAAGCCTAGGGGACGTTATAGGTGGTTTCTTAGGTGTGTTGTAATGATTCTCACTTAAATTGAAAGAAATTAAAGTGGACGAAAAATCACCCTTTCTGTCGATGGGATCGTAACCCACGACCTTCGAATTACACGTCCGATGTTCTACCATTTGAATTACAACGGAAGGTGCTCCCCCGTCTACTTTATTGTAGGGTATTTATGGGCGCTTTATACCTGGGGGTGTTAGTCAGAGCCACCCGCAGCCCAGGCGGCGAGTGTGGAACACTGTTCTTTTTTTGCCAGAGGGCGTCACGGGGCACGTGATCTTCGGACGAGGTGGCGGCTGACCAATAAACCCTCGCATGCTACCTAAGGCATCAAGTCTGCCGGGATGAAGTCCTCGCTATGAATGCACGAAAGTAGGGGAATTTGTCCGAGGGGCTCGTTTTCTGTATTATACACAACCAGACAATTAAGCCAAGGAAAGCATAGGGTACATTATTTATGATTTCTTAATTGTATTGTAATGGTTTCATAGCGAGGGCTTCGTCCCGGCAGACTTGACGCCATAGGTAGCATGCGCGAGTTGATTGGTCAGCCGCCAACTCGTGCGAAGATCACGTGCCCCGTGACGCCGTCTGGCAAAAAAAGAGTGTTAACACGCTCGCCGCCTGGGCTGCGGGTGGTTCTGACTAACGCCCCCAGGTATAAAGCCCACATAAATACCCTACAATAAAGTCGACGGAGGAGCACCTTTCGTTGTAATTCAATGGTAGAGCATTGGACGCGTAATTCGAAGGTTGTGGGTTCTGATCCCATCGACGGAAAGGGTGATTTTTCGTCCACTTTAATTTCTTTCAATTTAAGTCAGAATCATTACAATACACTTAAGAAACCACATATTGTCCCCTTGGCTTAATTGTTCGTCGGTTGCATTAGCTGTGTATAATACAGAAAACGAGCCCCTCGGAGAATTCCCCTACTTTTGTACTTTGAAAAATACAGGTAGCATGGATCTTCGTATATAATTGTTTAAAGAGTTCCAAACCGATATCCATTAGGTACTGTAACTAGCTTTTTTCCACCGCCACTTTCAGATAATTATAGCCTTTAATAAAATGTTGAGATGAAGCACGGTCACTGACCAAGTCTAATGAAATTATCCGACGTTTCGGAACCGCGTACGGGTTCCTTGTTCACTGAGCTGGACTGGAAGTCGTTGTCAATTAAGTAGCCAGTAGGTGACGCAACGAGAATGCGTAAATGGCAGGCATACCCCTTGTTGTCCTATTCATTGTAGCTGGCGTCGACGTATTTGGTGATTCTAGAAACCGGGGGGATGACACGATCTCTTCCTTGGCGACGACAGTGGCATTATCCAAGTCAATATGATTATGTTCATGCGCATGGTCGGCAATGTAGTTCGTCGTCATAATAATATCCGGCGTTTCACGTGCCAACGCCACGATATGATTATGAGGCATGCCGTAGTGGAGGGCTCCGGAAATTTTGACCATCTGGTTTTCTATAACGTGCACTGACATCGCACAATATACGGGCCTTGAGCATTTTGCCTCCATCTAAATGCGACCGCCGCGACCGGGATTGAACCCGCAACCTTCGGGTCAGCAGCCAAGCACCGTAACCGCTTTACCACCGCTCCAGGCAAGGTGTTCGTCGTGTGACTGTTATTAGTCACGTCACGTTGGTGTTCCTTGAGGCTACGGGAGAACTTTCCTGCTTCGCCAATATATACTTGACGGCAATCAGCGCACAATATATTGTACACGACCCGTGGGAACGATTCACTTGTCAACCGGTCTTTTACATTCACGTGCTGGTTTCGGAGCTTGCTGGTCGGAATGTGGGAAATGCCTAAATCGTGTTGCCATTCGGAGACTTTCGTGCCTACGGAGTAATAGAAGCACCGCCATTCTACCCTTTGACAAAGGAAGTCCTACGGTCTTGCTGGACAAGAATGACAATCTCGAGATAATGTTGGCCCTTTTCAGAGACCACCATACGTACGCTGCTATATCTTATGACTCTACAAGCAGACAACAGACAAAACTGCAAAAATCGCTGACCAGGTGTGTTAAACTGGTTCCTCCGCACGACACCGGACTCTATTACCGTCTGCTCTGCACGAACGGTTCAGCCCCTGCCAGGCCCGTAGCCAGAAATTTTTTTCGGGGGGGGGGGGGGGGCTTGTCCCCCCCCCCCTGGCTACGGGCCTGGCTCCGGCATTGTATGGCCTGCCTAAAGTCCACATGCCTGGTGTTCCACTTCGGCGTATTCTCGACTTCACCAGATCACCGCTATACCGTCTATCAGGCTACCTTCACCAAGTGTTGAGTCCTCTAGCCGGTAGACCTCGAAGCACGTCGAGAATTCGTCCGCATTTGTGTCGAAGGTAAAGGACGTCGCACTGAATGAAGACGACGCTGCGGTTTCGTTCGACGTCACATCACTTTTCACAAATGTCCCAGTGGGTTGGCAGTAGCCACGTGCGAAGAAGCCCTAAAAGCAGACAGTGGGCTTCCTGGTCGCTGCCCCTTCGATGTCCCCGAACTTAGTGAGCTGCTGCAGTTTTGTTATAGCAACACGTATTTTTCGTACGATGGCATAATTTATCAGCAAACGCATGGTACGGCGATGGGAGCTTCAATATCGGTTACCGCGGCTAATCTATGAATGGAAGCCTTGGAAGTAAAGGTCCTGACTACGTTCACTTCGGCACCCAACGTGTTTTACCGGCACGTCGATGACTGCTTCTGCATTTTGAAGAAGCAAGACATCTAACGCTTCTTGATTGCCTAAACGCCCAAAATGCGGACATACAGTTCACAGTTGAACAGGGGAAGGACAATGTGCTGACCTTTTTGGATGTTCTGGCTCGCCGGGATGGGAGCGCCTTCGCCTTCTCAGTATAGAGGAAGCCCACGCACACAGGTGTTTATCTGTTTTAATTCGGCCACAAGACGTCCGTAGTGTAATTCTTGATAACACGCGCCGTTTGGGTCTGCTCAGATGGCGATGTATTGAAAAAAGAACTGCGGATGATCCATCGGGATATAAGCCGCAACGGCTATCCTGATCAATATGTCTCTAAAACTGAGAAGCAGATACTACAGCTGAGCTCAATGAGCAACACGACAACCTGTGCACGTGCGAACCTCCCCGCCTTTCACTTAACCTTTCTCTCTCTGTACACGTGCGGCCATACCTTACGTCGAAGGAATCAGCGAGGCACTTTCGCGCGCAATTTCGAAATACGATTTGCACATTGCTCACATCCCGACCAGCAAGCTCCGAACCAGCTCGTGAATGTCAAAGACAGGTTGCCAAGTGATTCGTTCTCAGGGGTCGTGTATAAGATACCGGGCGCTGATTGCCGTCAAGTATATGTATATTGGCGGAACAGGAAATTTCTCCCGACGCCTCAAGGAAAACCAACCTGACGTGACCCACAACAGTCACACGACAAGCGCCATTACCGAGAATGCGCATGAACATAATTATATCATTGACTGGGATAATGCCACTGTCGTCGCCAAGGAAAAGAACGTGTCACCCTGCTAGCTTCTAGAATCACTAATCATTCAGTCGACGCCAGCTACAATGAATAGGACAGCAGGGACTATGCCTGCCATCTTGAGAAGCTTTTAGCGCAAAATAAAACAGGGACACAGAGGGAGGGAACAACACCAGCGCTACTCTCAATTGATGGCTTTATTAGGCCAGAAGAAAACATATATACTCGGACTACGTCACTCGCGGCACATGCGCACGGTCAACGGTGCAAACCAAGGCACTATCTCTCCGTACCTATTGTTAACCCCTTTCCTTTAGGAGCGAAACTTCTTTGTTAGAAATCGTTACTGACGGGTAACGCACGCTCGTTGCGTCACCTATTGGCCACTTAAATGACAACGACTTCCAGTTCAGCTCAGTGAACAAGAAGCCGTACGCGGTTCTGAAACGACGGATAATTTCATCAGACTTGGTCAGTGTCTCAGTGACCTTGTTGCATCACATCGAATGGCTGACCAGACGAATTTTCGTCGAACCTCTTGACTTTTAGAATGTTATCATATACGCTAAAGGACGGAAAAGTTCAATTTATAAGAAAAATATACCGGTGTCCTTTTTCTACCTCGTTTATGTTTTCTTTCGAAAATATTGAGACGCCTGGATATTGTATGAAGTTCATTGACACTTGTTTGAGGTGTGACCGTTGATTGGTCAAAGGAACAAACATTAAGCACCATGATTGTAGGTTCATTTACGCATATAGGCTCAAAATTTATTTGCAAGTTCAACGTCATCGCACATCCTTCAGTTTCATATCTGATCTCCCTCTAATAGTAAGCTGACATTTTTGGTTATATGCTCACAACTCAACGTCTTGCACATATACCAAGCATATACTTCCTATCCATTATTATACCAAGAAAGCCGGCATAGTAGTGGTAGTAGCGTGTTTAAAAAACATGGTTGATCCCTCTGTCATAGGAATCGGTATAACACGAAAGTAAAACGTGTCTTCACAGACGTAGTTGAGCGTTTGTTGCGCATTGTTTCGCCCCGACAAGTTCTAATGTCACGCGAAGAACGGCAAGCAGCTCGAAACTTCCGACGCGTTGCTCTAGCAGAAAGGGCGCACGGAACGAACATACACAAGATGAGCGCGAACAAACAACTGTCACAGCTCGACAGTTAAAGCGCGCTGGTCAAATACAAAGGAGGACGCACGAAGTGAACGCACAAGTATACGCAGGATGAGCGCGAACTGTCACAGTTGTAGCTTATTCGTTTTTGAGCAGCGCGCTCCTTTCGCAAAAGCGGCCGCTGCGGTGAGCGAAATGACCTTCGTGCTCTCTGTAACTTGAACGCAAACTTGCGGTGAGAGCGCAAGACGTACAAGATAAGCGCGCGCGCAGGAGCGACCACGCCCTGTACACGCTGTACAGACACACGCTCATCTCAACGCGGGGGGGGGGGGGGCGACGACAATTAAAGCGCGCTCTTCGAGCCCCTCGCGCCATCTCGCTAGTGATAACGAAAACACGCTGATGTACCCTGATCTCTGAGTACCGCCGCTGGTAAGTGGTGTATATAAATAGCACGCCGTTAGTATGGCGAAGAACGTGCGGTTTGTGGCGCAGTCGTTTCGCGCTGTGTGCTGGTGATCGAGAGGTCGCGAGTTCGATTCCAGGTGACGGAACTTTTCCTTCTAGTTTTTTCTTTGCCATATGTTAGTCTTTATATTTTATAACGTCATATCCGTGACGGAAATGCGTCAGCAGAGCCGTGGTGGACCCCGGCATAAAACACTTTCGTGTTAAAAGGTACTGACACAAAATTTCGCGGCCGAGATAGCCTGCGGGATCGATTCCCGTGAACATGTGTATATCATCTGCAAAATATCAACAGCGAACATAGCTTGGAAGGTGTTCTACATGAATTTTGAAGTTTGCGTGCGCGATCGAGCACCGCCCCCTCAAAAGTGACCCACGGTGACCCCCCTACTTCCCTTACGTCACCATGCCGACCATGCTGCAGTCAATAAAGTTATGATGACGTCATAGCCGCCATTTTTCTTTTTGCCGCGTTTGCTCCAGCAGACTACTATGCGACGGCTGCTCGCGAGTCCGTAGCCGCGGCGCACGCGTTGAAAGTTTTGTGTTTGGCGACACTGCTGTCCCTGTTCGAACGGACTTCTTGATGCGTACCGCGCGGAAGTGTGTCACAGTTATGTGTGCTGACATGGTCGAGCGTTGCACACGCTAGGTGGTAATAATTGCACCCGGCATCATGTCGTTTTGGAGCTCTCTGAAACCGAAACTGAGACTCGTTGGTAATGAGGAGCCTATAATTAATTATCTGTCGCGCGTGGCAGCAAACGATGTACCGTGTTATGACTAACCGGCCCCAAGCAACACATTTCAGAAGAAAAAAGCGAGACCAAAATTTTTGTGCCAGTGCCCCTGTAAACTGCAGTCGCGAATTAAGCGTTTAAGATGACCTTCTCCACACCTATATTGCTTCATTTTCTTTCAGATGCGGGCTGCCTTGAAGCATGGCCACATCGTGCGCGAACATGAAGGGAAAGCTCAAGTGAAAGATGCTGATGCTGAAGTGAAAGATACTGCTTCTGATGTGAAAGGTACTGGTGCTAAAGTGAAAGGGACTGAACGCTCGCGTCCATGTCCGGAATGGAAGCGCAAGGTGCAAACCATGACGTTGGAGGAAGTGAGGCAAGAGCACGCGAAGTGTGAGAAGAGGCTCCAAGAACACAAGGAAGAGAAGCACCAGCTTTTTGCGCAGCTGAGGAAAGTTCTGGAAAAGGAAGACGCGGCCCGCCATAGGGAACTCAACAGAAAGGCTTGCCAGATGGCCACGGTCCAGGCTGCTGCGGCGTGCACTCACGCTAACATGACCCAGCCCCCCGTCGGCGCTGTGGGCCAAGTGGGCCAGGCCCAACCGGTCTACAGTCAGAGTTATGCGGCCATGCCGTACATCACGACAAACACGCAGTCCAGTACTGCCGTGATAACCGATTCGAGCTCGCTGTATTGGCCTCAGGCATCGTCGCCAGCCCAGTCGCTGTACTCCCAGGCCGGCTATTGGCCTTCCCAATACACGTACGGGCCACACATGAATGGATATGGCTCCATGTATGTCTATTATCCGCCAGCCGTACCTTCCGGAACTCAGCAGTCTTCGTATTGCTACCCGGCTCAAAACGTCTTTTGGGGCAGTGGCTCGGCCGGGCTGCCTAACAACAATGCAGCCGCGCTTGCATCGCCGTTCAACACTCAGCCCTCAACAAGCCGGAGTTAAAATAAATGAAGTCTTTCGAAAGCAGATTCTCTTCTTCATTTTAACATGTCATAGATTACAAATAAGGCAGGGTAATTATATTGAGACTTTGAATGTTCGATATGGCTACGGCGGTTGACTGCCAGACTCAGCTACTTGAGGTGACGGAATACCCCAAAAAATATTAAAATCCTATTCCAGGTGGATATACATGTTTTAAACTATTCGATAGCACTGCATAAAAATTTTATCTATTTTGACATGCTTGTTCCATTTGGCACGCTCGTGAGGGCACAGAAAGCCGGAATAAGCTAGCATGGCACCAGAGAATGATAGTATTATACAAGGTTTATCGCGTAACAAGAATCAATTAAAAAAACAGAAAAAGCTAGTTAACCGCAACTGAATGAAACCAACGATGGTTTGCCTTCATGCAGCCCTGATGAGGCTTTTTACAGCGAAAGTTGTTATGAGATCATTTCAGCGGCCGTTTTTGGCGCCGTACTTGTCCGCCGCCGCCGGTGTCCGTAACCACTATCGCTCGAAATAAGAAAAAAAAAAACTGAGTAAGAAAAAAATTGCGAGATGGAACGAGGTTCGAACCTCGGCCCTCTGCGTGGGAGCCCAGTATTCAACCTCTAAGCCATGCCGGTTTTTTTTTCTCTTTTTTTCCATGGCAATAATGTCATCAAATGTCGCCATCTATTACAACATAATTCATCGCTTTAGAATTACACTCACATGCACATATGCACAAAACACACATAATTTCACATAGTCCAAGGAATCTTCAAAAGTCCGGTAAACAGACACAAACGTCCAGAAGGCCAAGCCACGCCGGAACCGGGTCAAAAGTCTCAGCAACACTACGCACGTTAGCTGCTTCTTCCCGAAAGACAGACCGTGTCGAGCGAGGTGGCTCAGCATGTCTGTCAATCATGCGGCTTCTCCATAGCGAATATAGACCTAGCAGCATGATTAAATCATATCGTGCATTATTGTTGATGCTCTTTTTGAACGGCAGGAACCTCACACCATGCGATGTAATTGGAAATTCTTTTCTGAGGGTTCTCTTAAGAATGTCCCAGAAATGAAATGCATCACGACAATGAATAAAACAATGCTCGATTGTTTCAGGCTCGTTGCATAGCCTGCAATTTACAGACCAGGGCACGTATATCCCTTTTTCATGAAGCCATGTCTTTACAGGTAAAGTGGATGTGTGCATCTTAAAGAAAAACGTTTTCACAGCTGGCGATATACACATTTTACGTACACGGCAGAATACATCATGACCAGAATTAGATAAATATTGCTGTCGGTAAACAGGTTCAGGGAAAAGGGTGTTTACAAGTGCGGCGGTTAGCGTCTTTCTGTCCACGTTGTACAAGTACTCTAACGTGAATCTGGCTTTCAAAAACTGGACAGTGACGACAATCTCTTTCAAGAAACCCCATAATTGCGATTCTTCCGCCACTCTTGTTGTGACAAAAAGAAAAGGGAGATGGTGAGAAAGACGGTTCCGTATAACAGCCAGAAGAACGGGTGGCAGACATCCTTAAGGTAGAAAAATCGCATCACCAGTTGTCACACAAACAAATGCACAAGACTAAGCCCACCCTTTTCAAGCGGAAGAAAAAGGTTGTCCCTTCTCATGGCTTCCCATGATGAACTCCAGATAAAGCAGGCAAATATTCTGTGAAATGCCTGAATATGTACTCTAGAGCAGTGCAATACCTGGTAAATGTAGATAAGCTTTGATAAGCTGTAGATAAGCACTTGTATTGGTTGCCAAGGAAGACCATAAGCGCACGATCCATTTCCTCAGGGTCTCAGTAAAGTTTTTCGCCCCCCCCCCCCTCATCTCTCTCTCCCACGTCAACGTATGTTATACAGCATCACGGGAGAGGGAAATAGCGAACGGGCGTCACCCAATGAAAATTACATAACTGATGGGCCATTTAAAGCTTCCAACCCATCATAAAGGGCTGAGGCATAATTCTTCATCGTCATCAGTCGTCGCGTCAAGAAAGTGCACATAATGCCTTACAGTCGTGTAGCTGGTGCCTCGCTTCCCCGCAGAATGACGAATAATGGCTTAGTAGGTGCTTCCCAACTTCACAAAAATTGAAAAATTGTGATGTATGGCGTAGTGGGTACCTTGCTAGTGTACTTGTATTAGTAGCCCCAAGAGAGCTTACAACGGGCTCTAGAAACGCCGCTCTTCCAACTTAAGCTGTGACTGTGCTGCGGTTTCAGCGCAGGCCTGGCGTTTTTTAATATTTCGTTTAACTGGTTAATTAACAAATACCAATTATGCAAAATTCCTAATATTCACTTTAGGTATGAGAGCGTTTCGCGGCTTTGTACAGGGAATCCTAAACAACTGATGCAATTTTAACATGACAGCGTTAAAGAACTTGTTTCGTAGAAAGTCTGGTGCCGGCGTCGGTGTCGGCGTCATCGGTTTTGAGTGAAAAATCGAGATAGACGCAAATAAATAAGTATTAAAAATCTTCGGTTCGAGTGGGAATCGAACACAGGCCGTTTGCGCGTCAAGCAATTCTACTGCCACAGAGCCACGCCAGTGCTTAAAGGTGTTATGAAAAAAGAAAACCTATACAAAGGTCACGTATGCGAACACTGTTGGGTGGTATCGAAGATACATGTATACTCTTTGGGTATCTTGCATTTGTATCGCGATACGTCTCGCAAGACCTGTATCTGCATTTCCAATGCATTCACTAAGGTATCGTGTACCTTAGGATACAAGATACTGCTATAGAAAATCGCCAGGTCTGCGCGGAACGTGCGGCACAGTCACGGCGAAAGCTCGTGGTGGTGCGAACGTCTTCACGCAGCCGGCCTTTGGCTTTCTCGATATTTTCTTTGTTCTGTTGCAATAGCAATTATATGGACAGTCTCGGCTGATTTTTGCCGAGAAGGCAGCTGCCATTTCTGCTTTGATGATATCTCCTTCGCCGTGGCATTTATGCGAGTTAATCTATTTGATCGAGTATATATGGCCACCACGTTATTACTCACATAGTAGCACAACTTTAAGATCCACCCAGTAAACTTGATTTTAATGAAGAACTGTGGCATATACACTCTTTTGGGGCCTCGTCCTCTGAGATTTTCTTCTAAGGTCATACTGTGACACCAAATGTAGGCTGACAGACATAAACGAACTAACGGAACGTTTGCCAAGATAATTTCCTGATATATATTTCTTCCAATCTTCTTCCCTCTCTAACTCGTTCAATGAATGTTCACAATATTTCTTTCAAATGAAATCCTGCATTCACGTTGTCCAACCTTTCCGTTAAATATTATTCTTAATGGTCCCATTTTTACCTGTTGTATAGTTATACGCTTTATTACCTCGCTTAACGTTATCGGCGAGCTCTATACAACCACGCGAGGCACTGCATATTCCTCACATGTGTGGCAGCGCGGTTTGTTGACTACTCGTCGTCTTCGTCATTTCTGAAGAGCAACAAGTGAGCTCGCGTGAGAGAACGCCTTTCTGCAGAGAAAAAGAAAAACATAAGGCGTTCCTATAGAGCAAGCATTCTGCGCTTAATCTCGGATAAAAAGAAGTAGAATAAGCCCATCGTCATCGCACCTGCCTACCACTCAACGGTCATCGGTGGTCACTTGCCAGCCAACGGTCATCGCCTTAGGACGCGTGCCTCGAGGGTGCCGCTGGACGTCAGCTAGCACTGCCCCGGGTCAGCGGATCCTTCCCTGCCGTCCACACCGGCTGCGCCAAACCGCCGACCAGTCTCCCGGAGACAGCACAGCAATCACCCGGCAGTGCAGTCCCGTGCACCCATCAAGGTACGTACGTAACAGCGTATTATAACGTAATTGCCATTTTATCAGCGTACCCGTCCTTGCAAACTTCGTGCTCCATTATTTCGAACCGTACGCAGTCTTGACGGCCACGCTTTCGCCCAAGCGCTGGAGTAGATCGACTACTCAGAGGCACGCAAAGGCCACTGCAGGAAACTCTATGGGCCGCTGCACTAACACTCGTGACGTTTCGATCATGCTATTCGTTCCTTCCTAGCCGTGAAATACCGGATGCCGCGTTGGGTTTCCTCGCACTCGTCTGCTTTGGCCGTAATAGGTCTTGGAACGTGTTCTTGAGTTACCGAGATGTGACTGCGTAAACTGCGCACAAAACCGCAGGATGTACCGAACTTGCGATGGGACAGTATAGGATGACGCTCTCCGTACAGGTTTTTGATTTACGCTCGGTACAACTTTTGTAACAGCAAAGTTTATTCTTAGAATTTTGTTTAATGCGCTCAGTTGTCGTGTCCACCTGGATTCTCTCCCCTTTCTGCCCCAATTTTATGCTTGCCTAGCTCTCCTTGATCACGCAAATTCGGATGCTTTCGGTATTACTGCAGTACAGCTGCTTGGATCTGTAATACAAGTTCTTTTTTTTTTCTTACTTTTTGACTAAAACCATTAGGGGGAGAGACGATTCTTTGTTTTCCTCTTTTATCGCATTTTTCACGCATTGAAGCTGACGAGATTACCTGCGGAAACACGTTCTTGTAAATGAGCGATCGCCGACCTCTTTGGTAGCCGCAGCAGAAAATGTGGAAGACTACAGATAGCAAGAAGCGCGAAATTTTGACTAAACGGTAACCGTACTCTGTCCCCAATTTCAGGCACACAAACGAACGCGCAGGTATGTACACGCTTCAAGGATTCCGGGTAACTGGAGTTACACCTAGTCAAGTTTAAGTACCTTCGAAAATACAGAAACCGACAGACAAATGGGCTAAGGAAAGCCTAGGGGACGTTATATGTGGTTTCTTAGGTGTGTTGTAATGATTCTCACTTAAATTGGAAGAAATTAAAGTGGACGAAAAATCACCCTTTCTGTCGATGGGATCGTAACCCACGACCTTCGAATTACACGTCCGATGCTCTACCATTTGAATTACAACGGAAGGTGCTCCCCCGTCCACTTTATTGTAGGGTATTTATGGGCGCTTTATACCTGGGGGTGTTAGTCAGAGCCACCCGCAGCCCAGGCGGCGAGTGTGGAACACTGTTCTTTTTTTGCCAGAGGGCGTCACGGGGCACGTGATCTTCGGACGAGGTGGCGGCTGACCAATAAACCCTCGCATGCTACCTAAGGCATCAAGTCTGCCGGGATGAAGTCATCGCTATGAATGCACGAAAGTAGGTGAATTTGTCCGAGGGGCTCGTTTTCTGTATTATACACAACCAGACAATTAAGCCAAGGAAAGCATAGGGTACATTATTTATGATTTCTTAATTGTATTGTAATGATTTCATAGCGAGGGCTTCGTCCCGGCAGACTTGACGCCATAGGTAGCATGCGCGAGTTGATTGGTCAGCCGCCAACTCATGCGAAGATCACGTGCCCCGTGACGCCGTCTGGCAAAAAAAGAGTGTTAACACGCTCGCCGCCTGGGCTGCGGGTGGTTCTGACTAACGACCCCAGGTATAAAGCCCACATAAATACCCTACAATAAAGTCGACGGAGGAGCACCTTTCGTTGTAATTCAATGGTAGAGCATTGGACGCGTAATTCGAAGGTTGTGGGTTCTGATCCCATCGACGGAAAGGGTGATTTTTCGTCCACTTTAATTTCTTTCAATTTAAGTCAGAATCATTACAATACACTTAAGAAACCACATATTGTCCCCTTGGCTTAATTGTTCGTCGGTTGCATTAGCTGTGTATAATACAGAAAACGAGCCCCTCGGAGAATTCCCCTACTTTTGTACTTTGAAAAATACAGGTAGCATGGATCTTCGTATATAATTGTTTAAAGAGTTCCAAACCGATATCCGTTAGGTACTCTAACTAGCTTTTTTCCACCGCTCCTTTCAGATAATTATAGCCTTTAATAAAATGTTGAGATGAAGCACGGTCACTGACCAAGTCTAATGAAATTATCCGACGTTTCGGAACCGCGTACGGGTTCCTTGTTCACTGAGCTGGACTGGAAGTCGTTGTCAATTAAGTAGCCAGTAGGTGACGCAACGAGAATGCGTAAATGGCAGGCATACCCCTTGTTGTCCTATTCATTGTAGCTGGCGTCGACGTATTTGGTGATTCTAGAAACCGGAGGGATGACACGATCTCTTCCTTGGCGACGACAGTGGCATTATCCAAGTCAATATGATTATGTTCATGCGCATGGTCGGCAATGGCGTTCGTCGTCATAATAATATCCGGCGTTTCACGTGCCAACGCCACGATATGATTATGAGGCATGCCGTAGTGGAGGGCTCCGGAAATTTTGACCATCTGGTTTTCTATAACGTGCACTGACATCGCACAATATACGGGCCTTGAGCATTTTGCCTCCATCTAAATGCGACCGCCGCGACCGGGATTGAACCCGCAACCTTCGGGTCAGCAGCCAAGCACCGTAACCGCTACACCACCGCTCCAGGCAAGGTGTTCGTCGTGTGACTGTTATTAGTCACGTCACGTTGGTGTTCCTTGAGGCTACGGGAGAACTTTCCTGCTTCGCCAATATATACTTGACGGCAATCAGCGCACAATATATTGTACACGACCCGTGGGAACGATTCACTTGTCAACCGGTCTTTTACATTCACGTGCTGGTTTCGGAGCTTGCTGGTCGGAATCTGGGAAATGCCGAAATCGTGTTGCCATTCGGAGACTTTCGTGCCTACGGAGTAATAGAAGCACCGCCATTCTACCCTTTGACAAAGGAAGTCCTACGGTCTTGCTGGACAAGAATGACAATCTCGAGATAATGTTGGCCCTTTTCAGAGACCACCATACGTACGCTGCTATATCTTATGACTCTACAAGCAGACAACAGACAAAACTGCAAAAATCGCTGACCAGGTGTGTTAAACTGGTTCCTCCGCACGACACCGGACTCTATTACCGTCTGCTCTGCACGAACGGTTCAGCCCCTGCCAGGCCCGTAGCCAGAAATTTTTTTCGGGGGGGGGGGGGGGGGGGCCTGCCCCCCCCCCCCTGGCTACGAGCCTGGCTCCTGCATTGTATGGCCTGCCTAAAGTCCACATGCCTGGTGTTCCACTTCGGCGTATTCTCGACTTCACCAGATCACCGCTATACCGTCTATCAGGCTACCTTCACCAAGTGTTGAGTCCTCTAGCCGGTAGACCTCGAAGCACGTCGAGAATTCGTCCGCATTTGTGTCGAAGGTAAAGGACGTCGCACTGAATGAAGACGACGCTGCGGTTTCGTTCGACGTCACATCACTTTTCACAAATGTCCCAGTGGGTTGGCAGTAGCCACGTGCGAAGAAGCCCTAAAAGCAGACAGTGGGCTTCCTGGTCGCTGCCCCTTCGATGTCCCCGAACTTAGTGAGCTGCTGCAGTTTTGTTATAGCAACACGTATTTTTCGTACGATGGCATCATTTATCAGCAAACGCATAGTGCGGCGATGGGAGCTTCAATATCGGTTACCGCGGCTAATCTATCAATGGAAGCCTTGGAAGTAAAGGTCCTGACTACGTTCACTTCGGCACCCAACGTGTTTTACCGGCACGTCGATGACTGCTTCTGCATTTTGAAGAAGCAAGACATCTAACGCTTCTTGATTGCCTAAACGCCCAAAATGCGGACATACAGTTCACAGTTGAACAGGGGAAGGACAATGTGCTGACCTTTTTGGATGTTCTGGCTCGCCGGGATGGGAGCGCCTTCGCCTTCTCAGTATAGAGGAAGCCCACGCACACAGGTTTTTATCTGTTTTAATTCGGCCACAGGACGTCCGTAGTGTAATTCTTGATAACACGCGCCGTACGGGTCTGCTCAGATGGCGATGTATTGAAAAAAGAACTGCGGATGATCCATCGGGATATAAGCCGCAACGGCTATCCTGATCAATATGTCTCTAAAACTGAGAAGCAGATACTACAGCTGAGCTCAATGAGCAACACGACAACCTGTGCACGTGCGAACCTCCCCGCTTTTCACTTAAGCTTTCTCTCTCTGTACACGTGCGGCCATACCTTACGTCGAAGGAATCAGCGAGGCACTTTCGCGCGCATTTTCGAAATACGATTTGCACATTGCTCACATCCCGACCAGCAAGCTCCGAACCAGCTCGTGAATGTCAAAGACAGGTTGCCAAGTGATTCGGTCTCAGGGGTCGTGTATAAGATACCGGGCGCTGATTGCCGTCAAGTATATGTATTAGAGCACTGCACGGGCCGGATTTTACGGCCCGGGCCCGGCCCGGGCCCGCTTTATGCAGCCCGAGCCCGGCCCCGGCCCGTGGTTCCAAGCCCGGGCCCGGCCCGGGCCCGGGCGTACTTGACCGTACCCAGCCCGAGCCCGGCCCGGGCGTTCATTACTAAACTTATCCAGGGCGCGCTTGTTCATGACCAGGCCCGACCCGGGCCCGCTAGAGGATATTAGTTGTTGATGATTATTAATGATGCCGTGCGCTTTGTAGCGGGCGATCGGATGGAAAATCCGGTGTGTACATGCATCGAAATGTTGCTTTGCCCGCGGTGGTAGCTCAGCGGTTAAGCAGTTTCGCTGTTAAGTCCTAGGACACGGGTGCGATTCCCGCGGCCACGGCGGCCGCAATTTGATGGGGGCGAAATGCAAGAACACCCGTGTATATACTTATCTTTAGGCGCACGTTAGAGATATCGAGGTGGTGGAAATTGATCCGGTGGCACTACGGCGTGCCTCGTAATCATATCGTGGTTTTGGCACGTAATACCAAGGAATATAAATGAAATGTACCGTATGTGTCTACCTAGAATAAAAGACCGAAAGCTTTATTCCTCCCATGGGAACAACCGTGATCTGGCCCATTGTTAGTGCTGTTAATGTATATATATATATATATATATATATATATATATATATATATATATATATATATATATATATATATATATATATATATATATATATACGTGATCTGGCGTGTTTATAAGGAAATCCACAATGATGTACTTGTTACTTTGACATAGTGTGGTCCAGCAGACGAAACGTTAGTGAAAATATACAGTGCCAATCTATATCTATACTGGTGAAAAAAAATAGCACTTCAACTGTTTTTCTATTTTTATTGCTAAGCTTTACTAAGAGCCAGCTCTTTGTACATGTCACTTCAGCTTGGCACAGTATACCTTAGACCATGCAATGCATAACGTTCGCGTGTGGTCGAAGGCCCGACTTACGCCTTTTAATGAGCTGGTCCGAGTCCGGCCCGGCCCGCAGCCTGAAGCCCGGGCGGGCCGTCCGAAGCTTTTTGCGGCGGGCCCGGGCTGGGCTCGGGCTTGAAAGTGCGGGCCTGGGCCGGGCCCGGGCTTTCGGGCCGGCCCGGGCCCGTGCAGTGCTCTAATATGTATATTGGCGGAACAGGAAAGTTCTCCCGACGCCTCAAGGAAAACCAACCTGACGTGACTAATAACAGTCACACGACAAGCGCCATTACCGAGAATGCGCATGAACATAATTATATCATTGACTGGGATAATGCCACTGTCGTCGCCAAGGAAAAGAACGTGTCACCCTGCTGGCTTCTAGAATCACTAATCATTCAGTCGACGCCAGCTACAATGAATATGACAACAGGGACTATGCCTGCCATCTTGAGAAGCTTTTAGCGCAAAATAAAACAGGGACACAGAGGGAGGGAACAACACCAGCGCTACTCTCAACTGATGGCTTTATTAAGCCAGAAGAAAACATATATACTCGGACTACGTCACTCGCGGCACATGCGCACGGTCAACGGTGCAAACCAAGGCACTATCTCTCCGTACCTATTGTTAACCCCTTTCCTTTAGGAGCGAAACTTCTTTGTTAGAAATCGTTACTGACGGGTAACGCACGCTCGTTGCGTCACCTATTGGCCACTTAAATGACAACGACTTCCAGTTCAGCTCAGTGAACAAGGAAGCCGTACGCGGTTCTGAAACGTCGGATAATTTCATCAGACTTGGTCAGTGTCTCAGTGACCTTGTTGCATCACATCGAATGCCTGACCAGACGAATTTTCGTCGAAACTCTTGACTTTTAGAATGTTATCATATACGCTAAAGGACGGAAAAGTTCAATTTATAAGAAAAATATACCGGTGTCCTTTTTCTACCTCGTTTATGTTTTCTTTCGAAAATATTGAGACGCCTGGATATTGTATGAAGTTCATTGACACTTGTTTGAGGTGTGACCGTTGATTGGTCAAAGGAACAAACATTAAGCACCATGATTGTAGGTGCATTTACGCATATAGGCTCAAAATTTATTTGCAAGTTCAACGTCATCGCACATCCTTCAGTTTCATATCCGATCTCCCTCTAATAGTAAGCTGACATTTTTGGTTATATGCTCACAACTCAACGTCTTGCACATATACACCAAGCATATACTTCCTATCCAATATTATACCAAGAAAGCCGGCATAGTAGTGGTAGTAGCGTATTTAAAGATGTACTGACACAAAATTTCGCGGCCGAGATAGCCTGCGGGATCGATTCCCGTGAACATGTGTATATCATCTGCAAAATATTAACAGCGAACATAGCTTTGAAGGTGTTCTACATGAATTTTGAAGTTTGCGTGCGCGATCGAGCACCGCCCCCTCAAAAGTGACCCACGGTGACCCCCCTAATTCCCTTACGTCACCATGCCGACCATGCTGCACTCAATAGAAGTTATGATGACGTCATAGCCGCCATTTTTCTTTTTGCCGCGTTTGCTCCAGCAGACTACTACGCGACGGCTGCTCGCGAGTCCGTGGCCGCGGCGCACGCGTTGAAAGTTTTGTGTTTGGCGACACTGCTGTCCCCGTTCGAACGGACTTCTTGATGCGTACCGCGTGGAAGTGTGTCACAGTTATGTGTGCTGACATGGTCGAGCATTGCACACGCTAGGTGGTAATAGTTGCACCCGGCATCATGTCGTTTTGGAGCTCTCTCAAACCGAAACTGAGACTCGTTGGTAATGAGGAGCCTATAATTAATTATCTGTCGCGCGTGGCAGCAAACGATGTACCGTGTTATGACTAAGCGGCCCCAAGCAACACATTTCAGAAGAAAAAAGCGAGGCCAAAATTTTTGTGCCAGTGCCCCTGTAAACTGCAGTCGCGAATTAAGCGTTTAAAGATGACCTTCTCCACACCTATATTGCTTCATTTTCTTTCAGATGCGGGCTGCCTTGAAGCATGGCCACATCGTGCGCGAACGTGAAGGGAAAGCTCAAGTGAAAGATGCTGATGCTGAAGTGAAAGATACTGCTTCTGATGTGAAAGGTACTGGTGCTAAAGTGAAAGGGACTGAACGCTCGCATCCATGTCCGGAATGGAAGCGCAAGGTGCAATCCATGACGTTGGAGGAAGTGAGGCAAGAGCACGCGAAGTGTGAGAAGAGGCTCCAAGAACACAAGGAAGAGAAGCACCAGCTTTTTGCGAAACTTAAGAAAGTGCTGGAAAAGGAAGACGCGGCGCGCCATAGGGAACTCAACAGAAAGGCCTGCCAGATGGCCGCGGTCCAGGCTGCTGCAGCGTGCACTCACGCTAACATGAACAAGCCTGCCGTCAGCGCTGTGGGCCAAGTAGGCCAAGCTCAACCGTTCTACAATCAGAGTTATGCGCCCGTGCCGTACACCATGATAAACCCGCAGTCCAGTACTGCCGTGATAACCGACTCGAGCTCCCTCTACTGGTCTCACACTTCGTCGCCAGCCCAGTCGCTGTACTCTCAGGCCGTCTATTCGAGTTCCCAGTACACGTACTGGCCACAGGTCAATGGATATGGTTCCACGTACGTCCATTATCCGCCAGTCGTACCTTCCGGAACACAGCAGGCTTCGTATGGCTACGCGGCTCAAAACGTCTTTTGGGGCAGTGGCTCGGCCGGGCTGCCTAACAACAATGCAGCCGCGCTTGCATCGCCGTTCAACACTCAGCCCTCAACAAGCCGGAGTTAAAATAAATGACGAAGTCTTTCGAAAGTAGATCCCCTTCTTTCTTTTAACACGCAATGCATTACATTTAGGGCCGGAGAATGGCATTAAGATTTTAATGTTTGATCTGGCTACAGCGATATGACTGCCAGATTCATCTTGTTGAGGTGGCGGAATAACTTCAAAAATGTTAAAGTCCTATTCAAGGAGGATATAGATGGTTTAAACTTTGCGTACACTGTGTAAAAATCTCATCTACTTAGATCGTCGCGCATCAATTGTTAGTACGTCACCCGACACAAATAGCAGTTATAACACATTTTTTTTAGATTCGTCTAAGCGCATTTGAATCAAAGCAATGACAATGGTTTGCCATCGTGGGGCGCTCGTTAGGATGTTTTCTTTTATATTCTGCTTAATTAGTCCCTTAACTGAGACCAAATATGCAAAACGTTTCATATTCACTTGAGGGCCAAGTGCGTTTCGTTATGTTGTACAGGGCATACCATAACGACCGATCCAATTTTATGTGGCAGCGTACTTTCTGCGTGGTCATTTTTTCTGTGCTTAATGAAAGCCCGCGAAATATGAAACCCAACCACATGACTGCGCACATGTGCTACCGCATTGCAGCGCTCCCAACCGTGCTTCGAGCGAAGGAACCGCGTGCGCGGACCGTCAACCTATCGATTATGAGGCACAACGGCGCTTCCTTACTGCGTGCCGTTGTCAAAAATGCTGGCGCGCCGTGGAGCCGACATTGGAGCCAATGCCTAGAGCTGCTGCCACACATTTCACCGTGGTCCGCGCGCACGGCTCTCTTAAGCTTCTTTTCAGCACTCATACAAATCGCTCGTTAAGTGGACCCCCCCCCCACCCTTAAACTCATTTGAGAAATGTTATTTGCATGTTTAAGCAGTAGCCCCACTTTGAACACGTTCGGCTATTCAGAGGAACAAGGCACCTGCCATTAAACTGTCTTGATAATATCTCCACCCCTATGCCACATCTACAAGTTAGTCGGTTCGATTGTATTGTTCCACCAATTTGTTATTTGCAGAAAGTCAGTTCTTGATTTTGCTCCCTGTAAGCTTGTTTTAGTGAAATAATTGTGGCCTCACTTTCCCTAGTTTTCACGACCGTGACATTTTTGGCCACACTGCTAAAACACACGTAGCTCACACGTAGCCTAACGACTACAAAGGAAACGAGAGTACTTAGCCTAACTACTACAATGGAAGCGAGAGTGTGTTTGCCAAAATAATTTTGTTTACCATCCCTTGCCATATATTTGTTCTGATCTTTCTCCGTTCTAACTCGTCCAATGATTTTTTCCAATATTTCTTGGAAATGAAATCGTGCATTCAACTTGTCCATATCTACCAAATGAAACGATATTCTTTTGGCGTTAGTAGTACCTTTTATGTAGTTGTTTGCTGTACGACCTCGCTTAAATGCTATCTGCGAACTCTCGACAACCGCGCGACTCACTGCGCATTCCTTATTCGTGAGGCTGAGTGGCTTGTTTAAGGCCCATCGTCATCATCACTTCTGAAGAGCAAAAGGTGAACTCGCCCGTGAAAAAGTCATTCCGGAGAAAAAGAAAAGTAAATAACACATTCTTAGAGCGAGCATGACGTGCCGAAGGTTCAAAATTCAAAGGAAATGACTACTAGAAGAACCCCTCCGAAAGATATGGGCTTGAATTTGTCACTTCCGGTGGTTCTTCCATTTGTTGCGACGATACTTGATTTTAGCCATAGGAGCGCTTTCGACGCTGTGTGCAATTTTCTACGGGAGACTAAAAGAATTGGATGTTAAGATTAACTTAATTTAGTTTCTTTTCGAACGTGTTTTGCTTTGATCACCATTTCTATACATACAGGGTGTCCCAGCCACCACGCAGCGCGATTTAAAAAAAAGAGAAACGGCGTTACGCGAAGCGAACCTACTGCATATTGTTCCTAGTTCACTGGAGCAGCTACTGCTATTTTTTTCGTTAATGAGGTTTAATTGATTAGTCATAATTATATTTATAACTCGACCAGTACTCACCTAATTGTCAAAATGTCAATGAGGCGTATCTAGGCATGATCAAATGGCATCGAACTGCGCTATTTTCAACAACGTGCTAATTGCGCGCTCATTTTTTCCGGTTGATCAAGAAAGCCCGCGAAATATGACAAGTAACGCGTGCGACGACCGAACGTTGTAAAAAATTCATGCCCGCTTGGCTTGACTAAGGGCATTTATTGTTGCAATAGAACAAGAATTAGGCACCTTGATTATAGGTGCATTGCCGGATATATTCTCAAAATTGTTTATTTGCAAGTTAACCAAGTTTCTTCCAGTTGTATCGATTAGTGGCTAATAAAGAGCATGATACATTGAGCTTTGGATGAAGTGAACCTCCTGCATAATAAATTTGTCTTCATTCAATTTGATTTTGCAGTGTACTGTCGCATTTGATCATTTTGCTGAAGGCACTACCACGTTCCACGAGCCGTTTGACGTGCCGCTTCCTGCGAGCCACGTCAAAAGTAAAAATTTTTTTTGCTCAACATGGACATAACCGAAAACGAATTTGCACAATATGTCTAGCCTGGGATTTGGCTCTATTCATGCAAAAACACAGCACGAATGACTGCAGAATGAATAGATCTTTAATTGCAGTTTAATTATGATCCATTACTTTAACACGCATAAATTAATATATTACGACATTATTTTTGTTGCAATGGAATATCGGGTGCCTTGAAATAACGTTGTATCAGTTTAATGCATTTACAGGCAGTTCTTCCAAGGTGGCGTCTGAAAGGGTTAAATGTCTTTCCACATACTTCATTTTCACTTATGATCTACTCCTATAATAGGTTGACATTTTGCATCAAATTCAACTTCATACGCATGGGCTTACTATCCAACATTACATTAAAAAATATGGCAGCTTCGCACTAGTGGTGCCAAGCCTGAAGGAAGAGATGAGCTGGGCGGCCTTCCTTGGCTTTCTCTTTCTTTCTATTTCTCTCTGTTTCTTGTATCTCTTTCAATTTTTTTCTTTCTCACTCTATCGATTTCTTTCTCTCTTCCGCTCTTTCTACAGGGTGGTTCTTTTAGAACTGACCTATTTCATTGGGCTGTAGTTTTATTAAAAAGTATCCCATTTTAATGCGGTTTGCGGCAAAAGATTCAGGAAGGATGAAAAATTTAATGACCTGCCCAGTTTTTTTGTTGTGCAGCGCAAAGAAATAAGAATAAATAAGAAACAACGAAAACCGCGAAATGCTATACAAGGGGGGATGGCATGCGCATAAAAAACGTTCGAAAGTCTGATTGTCATGCGGCATGCCAAACGTGACTAGTAAAGGTTCGTAAAGGTTATGAAGGTTTATAATCACCTACATGTACTGTAAACCTTTTCACACCCATATGGGTGTTTCAATCACTGAAACACCCTTGGTACACCCTTATTTCTGACTATTTTTTATTCAAAGGGTGTAAATACAACACAAACGCCCTTTGCACGCCCTTATTTGAAATAAGGGTGCATGAAGGGGATATGTTCAAATATAACACCCTAAATAACTGGTAGGCTGTGGGGGTGTTTCTTGAAATGTTACACCTATACAGTTTTGTGAAGGTGGTCGTTTTCACATGAACTTAATCAAATCTGTAATTATAACACTCAATATTATGCAACTTTAGACTAAAAATGGGCTTGGCCAAGTGATAGCTACAATATGATAATGTCTGCGTAACTTGTGATGCAGCCATGAAATGTGAAGAGTTGAAGAAAAATGACGCATCGCTTGACCCACAAGGGTTGTTCGTAATTCACTGACTATATAAGCGCCACGCTTTCTATTAGAGTATGTGTCAACGGGTCTGTATATATACGCGGCTGTAGTGACTTGTTCATCTTATGGGTTGTATGCGTATGAGTGAATTCTGTATTGAATTGTGTGAGTGTGTACTATGGGTTGTATATGTATGGGTTGTATATGAATTGTGTATTGAATTAAGCGAGTGTGTGCTACGTGTCTCGCATACCAGTTAACGTGCGCTATCAATATTATGTGTGTAAATCCTCTGCATCAGCCTTCTGTTGTCGCCGTTTCTCTCTTAATGGAGCGAGGGTCACGCGATTTTTTTAAGAGTGTGAATTATAGATCTAGTTCTACCCTGGAAGAACTAGCTATCTGATTTGATTTATAGTGCTTCAGAAGAAAAGGAGGAAAGGGGGCGGGTGTAACCGCTTTATTTATATTTTTGAAAGCGACCCGCCATGGTGGCCTAGTTATGGTGCTCGAATGCTGACCCGCAGTTCGCGGGATCGAATCCCGGCCGCGGGGGCCGCATTTTCTATGAAAGCAAGAATGTTTGAGGCCCGTGTACTTTGATTTAGGTGCACCCCAGGTGGTCGAAATTTCCGGAGCCCTCCACTACGGCGTCTCTCATAATCATATCGTGGTTTTGGGACGTTAAATCCCAACAATCATTATTATTAAATTATTTTTGGAAGGGTGTTAGGGTGTATGTTGGCTTAAACACCCCATTTCACTTTTGCCATAAGGGTGTACTTTTCATATTACACCCTTGAAAATTGATGCATAAAGGGTGTAAGTCCGTGAAGAACGCCCATAAGAAGGGTGTAATCCTGCCTGTTACGCCCTTTCCGTGGGGTGTAAGGGTGTGAGTTATAGACACCAAAAAACACCTATATGGGTGTAATATGGTTTACAGTCTATACCCTACAGCAGATGTTGAAATGATCACCCGAAACGTCAAACTTGTCTGACTTCAACGGTACGCAGTGCCTCATTGTGTGGAAATTCGCGGAATGTCGCGGTTTTGTTATTCCGTATTTATTGTGTTTTTCAGCATTGCACATCAAAACACGGGGCGGGCCATTAAATTTTCGTCCTTCCTGAATGATTTGCCGCAAACGGCATTAAAATCGGATATAGTTTGTAACAAAATTACAGCCCAATGAAATAGGTCACTTCTAAATGAATCACCCTGTATATTTCTTTCAATTTTTTCCCTTTCTCTCTCTTTCTCTCTCTGTCTCTGTTTTTCTGTCTTTATTCCCTTTATTTCTCTATTTTTTCTCTTCCTCTTTCTTTGTATCGCTTTCTTTCTCTCTCTCTTTCTCTGTTTCTTTCTCTGTATTTTCTATTTTTTCTTTCTCTCTCTCTCTCTTGTTCTCTTTCTTTTTCTCTCTCTTTTTCACGTGTTCGTTTTTGTTTGGCACTTGTGGCCACGGCGCACGCGCTGAAAGATTTGTGTTTGGCGACACTGCTGTCCCGTTTCCTGTTCGAACGGACTTCTTGATGCGTACCGTGCGGAAGTGTGTCACAGTTCTGTGTGCTGACATGGTCGAGCGTTGCCCAAGCTAGGTGGTATAATAGTTGCACCAGGCGGCTTGTCGTTTCTGGAGCTGCCTCAAACCGAAACTAAGTCTGGTTGGTAATGAGGAGCCTATAATTATCTGTCGCGCGTGGCAGCAAACGATGTACCGTGTTATGACTAAAAAAAAAAAGCGAAGCCAAAATTTTTGTGTCAGTGCCCCTTTAAACTGCAGTCGCGAATGGAGCGTTTAAAGATGACCGTCTCTACACCTATCGCTTCATTTTCTTTTAGTTGCGGGCTGCCTTGAAGCATGACCACATCGTGCGCGAACGTGAAGGGAAAGCTCAAGTGAAAGATGCTGATGCTGAAGTGAAAGATACTGCTTCTGATGTGAAAGATACTGGTGCTGAAGTGAAAGGGATCGAACGCTCGCATCCATGTCCGTAATGGAAGCGCAAGGTGCAAACCATGACGTTGGAGGAGGTGAGGCAAGAGCGCGCGAAGTGTGAGAAAAGGCTCCAAGAATACAAGGAAGAGAAGCACCAGCTGTTCGCGCAACTAAAGAAAGTTCTGGAAAAGGAAGACGCTGCCCGCCATAGGGAACTCAACAGAAAGGCCTGCCAAATGGCCACGGTCCAGGCTGCTGTGGCGTGCTGTCATGCTAAAATGAACCAGCCCGCTGTCGGGCTGTGGGTCACGTAAGCCAAGTAAAACCGTTCTACAGTCAGAGTAATGCGTCCATGCCGTACAGCATGACAAACCAGCAGTCTAGCACTGCCGTGAGGACCGAGTCGATCTCGCTGTATTGGCTTCACACATCGCCGCCAGCCCAGTCACCGCACTCCCAGGTCGTCTATACGAGTTCCCAGTACATGTACAGTACACTCTTATTCAAGTACCGTATAACGTCCGGCACATAAACGGCCCATTTTTATTCCACCACAACGTACTGCATATAAGCGGCCCTTCAATCGCCATTAAGCGTGACAAATTCTGCGGTGACGGATTGGGCGGCCGCGAGCGGTCGCAACGCTTATATGGAGCCCGAGGCGGAAATGGCTCGAGCGGACGCAACGCTTATATGGGGCCCGACGCGAAAGGCGGACGCAATGCTTATATACAGAGCCCCGCCTCCCTGACCTTCGCCTGTGTGAAAAGCCACAAATACGTTTTATTTTTAATAAAAATTATGGCCTGTAGCATATCACGACACTGCTGCCACCTACATTCTTTTTGGTTTAGACTGTAAGCTAACAGTTGCAACAGGTCTCGTACTGCCGGAGCACCACCAGCTTCCCGTGAACACATGTGTGCCGCGCTTACATGTTTATCGTGTATTGTGTGCGTTTATTGCGTGCTTATCGTACGCGACATTCGTCGACTGGGCATTTTCCGCGTGTTGGGGCGTTCTCCTGCCTTGATCCAGTGGCGGATGATGGTCGTTGTTCGTTGCCACTCAACACAGCCTCACGGGACGCACAGCTTTGTGTCCGCGCTCAAAAGTGCTTTCTTGCTTCGTTCATCGATTACTCACGTTGATCGAGTGATCGAGTGTACTTCCGAAGACAATCCGCGTCCGAGTGTTTTGACAAGCGGCGACCGCGGTTCCACAGGAGCGGAAGCTTGAGCCTTTTGACGAGCGACTGTGCCAAACTTGGGTAAGTTGAAGAAGGTCGCTGAACTACGTAACTTTGTTACTTCATTGCATGACATCTGTTTGCAGGAACCGTCGTGTTGGCACAGCGAGGATGATCAACAGATACCCGATAGGCAGGTATGTTTTGTGCTTTGGGTGCTCTTATATACACCACCGTAAATGACATGTTTGAAGGATGCGCATTGCGCTACGCAATCTTATGCTTCGATCATGCAGGCCTCGTGTCGTTGTGCTGTTATTCCTTGACTGTTTACTGTACGAGATCATCGCTTGAGAGTGTTTCTAGAATCCCTTGTCGCCGTTAGAAAGTGTGTGCTTTTAAACACATGGGATCGTCCCATAATGTTTTCACTGTGGTGATGCGAGAGTTCACCAAACTCGGCAATAACACGCAAATTATCACAAGACTGGGGACGTGATACAGGGGCGTAGCCAAGGGGGGTGTTGGGGGGGTTCAACCCCCCCCCCCCCACTTTTTCAGTTTTGCTTGCGTATATAGGCACGCACACACACAAACGCACGCACGAACATACATAAAGTATGGTTGAAACCCCCCCCGAAAAAATTTATGGCTACGCCCCTGACGTGATAGCAAAACACACAGCCCTGACACGCGCACACGATGATGGATATGTTTTCGTGGTTGCGTCCCCGAGCTTTTCGCCAGAAATCCATGCAGTTGTTTTGTGGTTAGGATTTTAACCTAGCTGCCTCATAAATGTTTTAAAGGAGCTCACTCGAAGTAATGTATTTGAGTGAATTACGTTACGTACTGGTACTAAGTGCACACTCCAACAAATGCGTACTTAATGTGAAGAAGCACATGTTTATATCAAATAGTGTTAGTAGACGATATGTCAATTCAATTAGGTTAATTAAGCTAACACATGCTACTCTTTGTTTCAATATTGTGTGTTTGAGAAAATATGCGTGAGCTCGTGTTCTGCCATTATATATTTTTTCTTAGCATCTTTAAGCACACGAGGTTCTCTATCACAAATAACTAAGATTGTGCTCATGTTGCGAGAATGTTGCTTTATTGTGTGGTGCTTTAAGTTATTGTATTTTCACGCTTTTTTTTTACTTAGCATAGTACCAATATTGCTCTCTTACTTAAATGCATAACCAAGGTTTAGTATGCAGTGATTTAGGGTTTATTGAGCTTTGTAAGGTCATAAATTAAAAGAAAAAGATCTCAATTCTCATATATGTTTCCAGAAGTTCACAGAAAGTTGGAAAATATTATCGGTTTTGTGAAGGCCTTACATAACTTAAAATGAAATCAAATTGACAGCTCAACTCTACAAGACAAACCACACGGGAATTCGCTTTAGAGAACCAAAAGTTTGTTCCCTGAATGGCTT
This sequence comes from Rhipicephalus sanguineus, assembly GCF_013339695.2. Taxonomy (NCBI): domain Eukaryota; kingdom Metazoa; phylum Arthropoda; class Arachnida; order Ixodida; family Ixodidae; genus Rhipicephalus; species Rhipicephalus sanguineus. Next base: position 113,784,803 of record NC_051176.1, on the reverse strand, counting down.
ACATTCATGATGCAATACAATATGCATGGCTCATTCCCACCTCACACCAAGTGCACATGGACCACGCACACTCTTTCATTTTTTTTATATTTCGATAAAAGTGTGCATATCGTTATTTTCATGTGGATCGCCCATGTTTCGTGCATATTTCGGGTATTCCTTACAGTCTTGGGCAATAACTAGTTACTAGTAACGCGTTACTGGTAACTAGTTACTTTTTTCGGTAAGTTGTAACTGTAACTAGTTACTTTTAATTTATAGGAACTTGTAACGGTAACACTGTTACTTTTTTACAGAGTAACTGTAATGGGAAATACCGTTACAGTTACTTTCCCATATCCTCTCCACCTTTCATCTTTCCACAGCACGGCTCCCCTACCAATTTAGGGGTGGAGGTCGCTTAGAGAATTATCTACCCTGCAGAAGACCGAGGTCAGCAGTCAGTCTTTAACACAACTTAAGTTTACTTGTAAACTACATGTCGTAAGTCAATCATGTTGGAACTGAACAACTTGCTAAATTCAAGTAGTTTTTTTTTTTCCGGCGTATATATATCCTTTTTGTCACTTGAGCTTCTAGCTCGGTTCTTGGTGTACCGGTGGAACATCACGACGCCAAGTTTATATTCTCCTTCGTCCGAGGCTGCGCAATAATCGTGTTTGACTGACGGCTAGAAAGCAGCAGAGCGCGAAACGGTTGAGAGGCACAAATACTGTGAACTAAGTAATTTTTCAAAACCTCTTTGAAACTAATTGTAAAAGGTTTACTCCAACTTAATACAACAATTATTAACAAAATCACATGGACGTTTTGCCTCCTATGCATGTGACATCCTCAGTATACACTGGCAACAAGAAAAAGAAAAGGAAAGAAAGAAAAAAATTTGCGGAGATCGACCAGTGTCCCATACGTCCGTGTAAACCAGTAGGGGAATGTGGTTGTTGCATGTTATAGTCGGATACAACTTTAGAAGTCAGCGGCATTTTCTCCTCAAAGGCAGATGAACACAAGCCTGCACCAATGGGCGCGCACTCGGGACGGACATCATGAGCGGGATGGCGGTGGCTTCGCCTTTGGAGAACATCGGCGCGTGCATGAGCGGGACTATTTCTTTTCTTTAGTCTCTCCTGACTTCTTAAGTTGTATCCGACTATAGTTACTATATATGCTACGACATGGCTCCTAAAGGTGCCATATACAGTAACTATATTGCAAGCCGACGCGTCGCGGCGAATGAACCGCGATTCCAGGAGTTCCTTCCCCTCACCTTCGTTCACGAGCCAGCGTCGTCACAGTGTTTACGTCAAAGCTATGCCCTGTTCTCCGGAAGTGTTAAACAAGCTCCATCTTAGAATGCATTGCATGAGTTGCTTTAACAACATCCAGTTGCCTTCTTTAAGCCTCGTTGATTCTTTCCTTCCCATTTCGCCGATGCAAGTCGCGTCGCAATGCCCGCATCGGGCTTGTATATCACCCTACTCTGATCGTCTGCAGGTGTGCAATCTTTGGGTTTCGCGAACACATGCCCCAGAGTATAACGGGACTTAGAAACGGTTTGTATGCCCAGCGGACGCAAAGCTAACCGAACAGGGTCTGATACACCTTGAACATATATATGGAACAGACACAATGGACGTCGTCTTCATTCGTCACACACTCTCCGTTGCTATTTGCATGCGCTTCTGGGTGTCGTTAATAAACATCCTATGATACTGCTGTCGTTCTAGTGCATCAACCACATTTTCCATTTTGAGTATCAGAGGACATTTGTTATTATTATTTGCAAATAAATTCCCTTTTTCACCAACAGTGCATGAACAACAAAATTGATGCAACAAAATGAGGTGTACACAACAAATGCTTGTGTTTGGCCCCATATTAGGTTTACTTCGTCTAGGGTTTTACCACGTGCAATTTTGACTGCCCGCATGCCTTCATACATATTTAATAAATGAATTCTATCGTTTGGTTTGTAATCTATTATTTATTTTATACAGTAACGGAAAAGTAACGACGTTACTTGTCACAGTAAGTGTAACTGTAACAGGTTACTTTTGGAAACTCTGTAACTGTAACTGTAACAGTTACTTTAACAGAGCCAATGACTTCACCCATCAAGCACGTGTTTTTCAGACACCCCTCTCAATATCACTTAAATTCCACATGTGGGCTTTTAAAAGTACGCCACCCGCTTTCCCCGCCTGTAGTTGCCTTACCCACCATCTTCTGCAGCCCTTTGTGAGGGCTAGACGTGCCGCCCTTCTGCAGCCTTTCCAAGTGGCTTTCATACTCCACTCTTTTTTTTTGCCTTTGACGGCTCTCGCTCAGTAGACCCCCCCCCCTTTCCTTTTTTTTTTCTTTCTTTCTCTCCTTTTTCTTGCTTTTTTTTTTTCCTTCTTTGCAGCTCCCCTTACTTCTGAGATGAGAGGCCTGAGCGCCGTTGCAAACTTTCTTGAAATGATGTGGCAAGGGCTACACTCCTCTCTCTTTCCAGGCAGCAATTACCAACAGCGACAAGCACCACCGCTAGACATGACGTCAACACTAACCCTTTAAAACTAACACGCCAAGGATGACAAGGTGCCTTCGATAAAGATAGGTCCCCCTATGGAAACGTCGGCCAGCCTGTCTGAGGCACTTTCTCCTGTTTGAAACCTATCCCACTTTTTTGGCTTAGGTAACTGTAACACTGTTACATTTTACTGGTAACGTGCCCATGACTGATTGCTTACTGTGTACATGTGTGAATGTTGAACACGCAATGGCACTCTTTCAATAGTCTGCAAGTGGCTGGTCCACTAATACCTGTTCTTATTGCACCCTGATCCCTTCATTCAAGGATCGATCTCTTTAATATATGAATATAGACTTGCCTGAGGACATGTTTGGTACTCACTATCTGTGTGTGGTTGGGTTTGTCTTGAGTGAAAATCATTTCCTTGTGGTATCTATTATGCATGTATCAGCGATGAGAGCTGTTCATGGCACCGACACAGAGGACAGATTGCAGTACAAGATAGGAGCATACTTCCTGCAAGCCCGGGCAAGCCATAATGAGTGGTAGGCATTTCTTTTCATCACTAGATTGCGACAGTTTGGACACAAAGCACCTATAGACCTTATGCAAAATCTGCTGCCATCTAGCGGCCGCTGTGTGCATTTCCGTCATGTTGAAGGCTAAGCGCGCTCCGCATGTAGACAAGGAGCGTACATATCAACGTGTGGCGGCTGATAAGAACGAAAATGCCAACATATTTTCGAGTGCTGTGTTGCTGAGATTGAGGAAATTGGGATGCTGAAAGAAGGTTTGCAGGAACCAAGCCTCCATGTTAGTACATTTCCTCGTGGCCGACGAGAATCAGCAGATCGTTCCGTTGCTTCGGTTACTGCTTACAACTAACGCCGTGTTTCCGTTCGCCGTTAATATATGTGGTATGTGACAGCTTCGGCACTCATCAGAGAACACTCTTTCATGTCATGCCAGAACAAGAAAGTTTTCGCACCGTGTGCTTGCTGCAGGCACAAACCCGCTTCGTGTACGAGCTTCAAAGCTGCATCGCGGCTACTCGCGCATGCCTGCGCTGCTGTTGATATTAGCTTGTTTATTAAATTGCGATAACAATTACATGTTAGACAGATAGCTCGTGCGCGTCATTGATTTGCAGCGGACGGACCGATTGTGCTGGAGCGTGTTGTTTGTAGTTTGTTTTCGATGGTGGAGTTTAACAAGGTAGCGTCTGGTGGGATGCTTTGCGTGCGTATTTCTTCACTATGCGTATTTTTCAAGCATTTCATGTGGTATCACTGCCAGGTTCAGACGGGTTGCCCGGATGTCCTGACCGCCCCCACCCCTTACTTTTTTTTGTTTAACTTATACCCCAGGAAGAGCAAATCAGGTTCTCCCAAAAGCTGATCCCCCCTTCGGAAAAATCCTCTGTACACTCCAGTTTGCTATGAAATGTTAACAGGTGCTTCAAGTGCGTGGTAATTTTCTTATGAAACTAAATAAAATGCTGTTCCGGGAAATGTGCTACATTCTACCGTGGGTGCGCTACCACTGGTTACGCGCTGAGGCGGTTTCAGTCGGCGAAGCAAAACTGCCTTGCCGCAACGGGTTTAAATTGTAAAGCACCAGTAGGCCCCTAAAGCGACAATGTGAACACGAATATTCTTGGCGTTTCCTGTTATATAGGATCACATATCGGAAGGATATTCAATAAATACCAGCTGATCGGCATCTACTTCTAGGAGACACTACACTTTTCATGTTCACTTTCCACGTGCATGAGATGCGCAATTTTCTGCATTTTAATCGCACAGTAATTCTGTACATAACATAAGTCGGATGACTACAACAGCGAAATAATATTATTTCAAAGATAAAAAGAGGACAACGTTTTATTTAAAATTAGATGGACACTACGTCGGCTCGACATAGGCTGTCCCTCATGAAATATGCTTTCAATTGGGTCAACTGCACTTTCTTACCGTCATCGCTGCGCCTAGCCGCGCTAAATAAAGCCTCTTCCCAACCATCCTACATTATACAAGCATGATATTCAGATAGCTAACAACGCTTTATTCGCTACACTGAAAACAGACAGGCCAATTTGTAACCTAGCGCAGAGCTTCATTATCGACGACGACAGGCCTGCACGTGACTCGCAGTGTCAAACTTGTACCTTCTTCTCGCTGTGAGGCGGTTCTTTACATGTAATAACCGTCAACGTAAAAAACTAGGAAATGCCGGTAACGTGTACAGGCCCGCCTGACATTTTTATTGCCCTGATTGCCGACTACCAAAGCGGATACAAGCAAGAAGTGATAGCGGCGACAGCAATAGAATTCGGGCACAAGCCTCCAACATGGCGCCGAATCGTTAGCTTCGTCAAACCTCCAACAGATGGCAGCAATTTTGCATAAGGTCTATTGATATACAGCATATACTGGCCTTTAGCTTAGGAGTGAGAAACGTACCTTCTGCACTTCAGTGCAATGCATATTATTTAGTTTGCATTCCTTGAACATGGACGTCGAATAGTTTTGTATTGTTGAGCTTGTAATCTTTGAACGTGGGATGTCGCTAGAGCCAACGTTTTGAAACTTGGAGTTGTCTTCATAAAGGGAGCAACTGTTAATTCTTGATGTTGCCATCTTGATGAAGGCAAGTCTACTCGTACAAGAGTTGGCTGCAGTGACATACCGTTTGAAGAGTTTTTCGTCTCTTCAAGCCTCCTCCATCTTCCATCGAACATCTGTGTTGTTTGTGCTGCCATGAAACTGTGGTGCAGCTGCCATGAAAAAAAAAAATTGGGCGTGCGCAGGCACAGCTCCATCGAAGAAAAATAATTATTTCTTTGTTAAGATAGTGAAGGCACACTAATGCAATCTCAGCCAAGATTATTAATAGTTGCTGACTCAATTTAATGTAGTAGTTTCGTTGCTGTGCATACGCACGATGAAACTCTCATCAAAAAGTGGGAAGCAACCACACATGCTCCAGTGTTCAGCTAACCAGTCATCACTGCCTTTCTTTATGTTTCAGTCTTCCCTGAGCCTTTCTTTGATACACTGCCCATTTGCCCCACATAATGCTTATCCATCATCTGATAAACGATGCCTTCCTTACAGAGCACATAATGTGTCCTGTGATTCCTATTGCAGCCAAGTGAGTGTCTGGGTTGCAACCTTTTCATAGTTTAGCACGCTTATTTGAGGCCGTGAACACTATGCTGATGATTGCCCGAGCACCAACCGTTCTTATATTGTCGGATATCCCGTGCAGGTATGACATAGTGGCAAACATATTGTGGCCATCACGATTAGCCATTTCTTTGGCCTGGCAGCTGGAAGGTGTTTGTTTAGTAGGGCTTCTGCAGCCAATACAGCAAGGGGAGCAGGGATATCCTGCTTGCATCCAGCGAGTTCTTGAAATCAAGCCTCGTCCACAAGAAATAGGAAACATGATTATTTAGTACAATATGCAAGCACATAAGTTTTAAATGTTTAGATATGAGGATGACTGCGTCTTTCTTTATTAAATACCACAAAGGTTCTTTCGAATCTGAAGCCACTAACATATTAACACTGGCACATGATTACTAACACCCACTGGTGCTTACCCACGAGCATCCGGGCAAGGATTGTACCATATCAGGTTCCTGAATGTACAATTTCATTTGCATAAAAGTGCATGAGCTAGTTATACGAACTGATGGGAAACAAGCCATTGCTGCCTCTTAGTTTCTCCCACTCAATAATGGTAGAAAGGTGCATTGTCTGACACTGCTTGGACAGTGGCGTAGCGAGGGGGTAGCAGACCGGGCCCATGCCCCCACTCGCCCTCTTCCCGAAATGAATTTCTGCCTATGCCACTGTGGCTCGCTAACGCAGTAAAATTTCTGTTGCCTATTACTTGTGGACAAGCCTTAATTTCCAAAGAACTCCCCTGACACAAGCGGATATCCTGTTCACGCTTGCTGTATCGTTTGCATATGCCCTACCCCAGAAAAACCACCTTCCAGTGCCAAGCCAAAAAAAAAAAAAAAAAGCCAAATCTTGATGGCCGAAAAATGTTTGCCACGATGCCATATCTGCACGGAATATTCAACAATATAAAAACGGTTGGTGCTCGGAATCATCAGCATAATGTCCATGGCCTCAAATAAGCATGTAAACTATGGAAAAGCAGCAACCCAGATACTCGAGGAGAGGCTTGGCTGCAATAGAATCACAGGACACGTTACGTGCCCTGCATATAAGGTACCGTTTATCAGATACTCCTATCATGGGGTAAGCATTATAGAGGGCAAAATGGGGAGGCAACATCTCAAGGAAAGATTCAGGGAACATTGCACAATGTAAAGAAACGCAGCGATTGCCTGTTTGCCAACAGTAAAGAAACTATACTACATTGATTATTGAGTCAGCAAGTATTCATAATCTTGGCCGAGATTGCGTTAGTGTGTCATTACACTACTTGTCAAAGAAATAACTATTTCTCCTGGACGCAGCTGTGACCTGCGCTGTTGAAGTTTTTCTTTTAAATTATAAATATGTGTGATCTGAGTCCAAAAAACACTTAAAGATAGCGCCTATCTGTGTCCCTTCTTGTCCTGTCCTTCACTACTCTCTCAATAACGTATGGTAAAAGGTAGCCGAGTTCGGCGACCTACACAGCTTGTCGCTATTAGTGGGTTAGTAGGCCTTGAGGTGCTCCACGTTGACTATGTTGCGCCCTCGACGGTGCATGTCCAAAGCTGGTTCGATGGGTTCGGATCAGGTAGTTGACCGGTGATGTGGGCGCTCGATGAACCGAGATAGGGGCCTTTGTAAGTTTCGGTCAGTAGTTTTGAGAGAGGCCAGTTGCAGTGGTAAGTGGACCGAGAGCCATACGAGCGCTCCGGCGACTAACGTGGACTCAGAAGTGGTGGTGCCACCGTGAAGGCTCTTCTGCCGCTCTTGTTCGTGCGTTGTAAAGGTCTTTGCAAGCTTGCGACACTCTTCAGCAAGCCTGGCTGTGTCAGAAATAGGCGCACACTCAGATGGATCCGGCTTGTAGGGTAGTATCGTGTCAATGGTGTGCGACGGGTGCCTTCCGTACAACAGGAAGAAGGGTGAAAAACCAGTAGTGTTCTGAGGGGCGGTATTATAGGCGTAGGTGACGAAGGGCAGAATGGCATCCCAATTTGTGTGATCGGCGGCGACATACATTGAGAGCATGTCGCCGAGCGTGTGGTTAAAGTGTTCGGTTAGGCCATTCGTCTGCGGGTTGTAAGCAGTAGTTTTGCGGTGAACAGCATGGCACTCTTTGAGAATGGCTTCGACGACTTCCGACAAGAAGACACGGCCTCGATCGCTGAGAAGCTTCTAGGGTGGACCGTGACGCAGCATGAATCGGTGTAGCAGGAAGGAGGCAACATCGCACGCTGTAGCCGCTGTGAGGGCAGCGGTTTCGGCAGATCGCGTTAGATGGTCAACGGCGATGATGGCCCAACGGTTACCAGCCGAGGTCAGAGGAAGTGGTCCATACAAATCGATGCCCACGCGCCCAAACGGATGGTTAGGGCAAGGTAATGGTTGTAGACCGACTGGTGACACGTGCGTTGAAGGTTTTCGGTGTTGGCAATCGAGGCAGGAGCGGACGAACTTCTGCACGTAACGGTACATCCCTCGCCAGAAGTATCGTTGTCGAATGCGGTGGTAAGTTTTGGATACCCCAGAGTGCGCGCATTGCGGATCAGAGTGGAAGGACTCGCATATTTCAGCACGCAGACTTCGGGGTATCACAAGTAGCCACTGGCGGCCGTTGGCGTTGTAATTGCGTCGGTGCAGTAGGTTGTCACGAATGGCGAAATTGTGGGCTTGACGACGCAACGGGCGAGTGGTGGGTGTTGCCGACGGATCAGTGAGCAAGTCTATCAGCGAGGTGATCCATTTATCCTTGCGCTGCTCGGTAGTGATGGTGTGAACGTCGATGGAAGAAACAGCAATGTGAGATACTGAGCAGGAGGCATTGGCGTCAGGCAAGGGGGAGCGCGAGAGGGCGTCGGCATCAGCATGCTGGCGTCCGTTGCGGTACAGCACGCGGATGTCGTAGTCTTGCAGGCAAAGTGCCCAGCGGGCGAGACGGCCCGAGGGATCCTTCAATGATGACAGCCAGCATAGTGCATGATGATCGGTGACGACATCAAATGGGCGACCATACAAATAATACATGAAAATTTACTACTTTGAAAATTATTAGAGAAATACAAATGCAGAGGTTCATTATTCACATAAAGGCCTATTCATACAGCAAATATGAACAAACTAAGATGTTCACAGAAGTAACCATAGCGTCCCAAATTTGACTAATTTTCACTAACGCAGCGTTTGTCGTGAATTTTTAAAAATGCATAATTTGCTCAGAATTCCATCAAATTATAAGAGCTATTTCTTCTTCACTTCTACTTATGCTAAATAGAAAGATATTTGTAATGTATAGCTTCAGTAGCTGCCAGCATGGTTGCGAATTTACGAAAACGCACTCTTCGTAAGATGGTCGTCGTCAACCGGCGACGCTCGTCGAATTTTCCTGTGTTGAAAAAAATTTTTATGTGAAAACAAATTGCGATTTCGTGCTGTGCAGTCATATGTGCACAACATACAAAATTATCAGGAAAATCGGAAACATCAAGTATACACCTTTTTTTTATCTTTCGTGGAATCGACCATTGTAAATGATGTTATCTCTGTGAAAACACTTGGGTTCAGGTGATATCTTAAGTATCTGCGTGATTTCTAGAAAAGTTAGTCGTGAGTTCAGCACTGCTATGTGCTCTTTTCTTGAGTAGCTGTGCTATCCTGTCAAGATGTTTAACAAGTAACAACGCACTTGAATGTGGATTCTTCTTTGTGGCAAAAGAGCGCAGACAACGGGACGAAGAACATACAGGGCACAGAGCTGACTATCAACTGATTTCCTTATTGGAAAGTCTGAGAATCTGTAGGCAGGCGAGCAAAAATCGAAAAATGGCACAAATGCTATCAAGTGACTCGGCCGCCCGGCTTTTTTTTTTGGATAGGGTTTACAAGATGCGGCAGAAGCCGATTTCATTAAAACATAAACACAAGCAAAAAATGGCAAAAAAGAACAATGACATGGTGGTCAATACCAAACTGATTAAAACCGCTAAAAGTCTGACATTCATAAATCAACAAAAACGAAGAACCAGGGTCTGAAAAAAAAGGTTTTTAAGCAAGTGACAGCAAGGCTAGAAAACTGCAACCACTAACAATAAAACAGAAAACAAAACAAGAAAACAAACACATGTGACAACAAGCTTAGTGATCACAATTGAGGCTCATGGCAGCTAATTTCTTCGTCAAATAGTGCTAGTGATAGCGCGCTAACGCAAGCTGCTCCCCTTTTGTGAATTATGTGCGCCTCACAAATTTTGTGAGCACATTACTCCCGATATTTCATGAGAACTTGCACATTGTCAAGCATGGGGAGCAGCCGCATGATGTACAATGCCAGGTTCCTGCCTGTTGTTGCTTTTAAAGATTTGGCATGTTCACGCATTTTGTAATTTATGCATCGTCCGGTTTGTCCTACATATGATTTTCTGCATGATAATGGAATGTCATAAATGACGTTCTTCACGCATTCAATGAAATGAGTTCTGTGCTTCTTGTCACAGCAAAAGGATACTGTTCATCCCTGTTACCTAGCCTGCATAGGAGGCCAGATGGTTTGGGGAGGAGCACAAAAACTCAATTGCCTACTCGGCCTGCAGTCTTCTTCAACCTATGAGAAAACCGTGAATGTAGGGAACGTCAGCCAAGGGAGAGCGAGTGTGCTTGTTTGGCCTGTATTTCTGGTCGTTCTAAGAGTGACGAGCATCTTTTCAGCTAGGGAGCTCAAAAGCAACACTAGGGAACCCCGCCTCCTCGAGCGTTTCCACTTGAATCGTAAAACTTGTTTCCGGCCACTGAGGGCATGATCGGATGAGGGCGTTTCTCCTGCAGAATAGCCTATTCCTGGAGTCACCAGGAGTCATGCATGGG